>NC_056725.1:1420252383-1420312383 GCF_019279795.1 Protopterus annectens
TTTAACTTCAAAATATATGCTCTGTTTCATTCCATTTTACAAAAGGAAATACATTTACATTTGTACAATACTGTCTGGGGGCTTTTTAGTGCTTATTTACAAAAATAACAAAAAGGTTGTTGTAGGGGCTCGAACCCTGCCTGCCTACTCATAGGGCGGGTACTCTACCACTAAGCTATTATTTCTTGGCTTACTTTGCATATTTAGTTCTTATATCCTTTTCCCCTGACTGCTAACTGTGATTGCGCTAGTAGCACACCCGCGCACACAGTAGCAAACATTTACGGGGTTTAACAAAAAAAAAAAAAGGTTTTCATTTACTTTTATGACATCTCTTCACTTTATACACTGATGGCCAGTCGGGGCATGTGTTGTATAGTGTGTTTATTCACATTTTCATGGCCTTTCTCGTGGCTGTTTACTTTCAGCCATTCCACTTGCAGAGCTTAGCCTACAGACACGCCCCCTACTCTCTTACACGGACCGTGTAAGAGTTACTGGTGTGATTCAGCATGCCTCATGCACCTCATGCATATGCATGACATGCTGACATCACACAGTTTAACTGCAGCCTCCGTGTAAGAGTTATAACTCTTACACGGAGGCTTCCTGAATCTGGCCCATATGTCTCTGTTGCATACCTCACAAAATACAACAATAACATTTCTTTAAACAGTATGAGGAAAACAGCATAAAAATAAGACATATTTTCATTTTTTGATAAAACACATTGAAACATTATAAACTATCCATCTTATTAACACTACATATTCTATGCATTTTATTTTATCATATAAAGTTCATTACAAACTCAAAGGGAGTACTTTTATTTCTACTACTTCACAATCATCTAATTATTTAACTTGTGAAGGTTCTGCAGTGTTTTGATCTTTCATAGCTGTAACTGCTCTAATCTCCACAAAGACATTGGCACACCATTTGCAGTGTTTCCATGTCTCTTTATATAGTACATATGCTAAAACATGAGACAGTTCTGACCATATCATTTACACACTGCAAAGTGGCACAATATATTTATATATTTTTCCACTTTTATTTAACTGTATTATATGCAGGTGTGAAGATAGGTGAAGGCTGCCAGCCTAGCCATATATAATTTTCTAGATAATTCTGTTATTTGTAAATATTAATGTAAGCCACAGGCTTGTTCTCTTAAATGTGAAAAGACTGCATTGGATATTGAACTGCAAAAATGTAACAACAGTGCACTCTGCTGTAAGAAAGCTAAGTCAAGCATTTCATGACTGTCTTTGATGTCAAAATTCCGAGCCGATATGTCTAGCGGGAGGCATCCTGCCTATTGTTTTAAGACCAGAGTTAATAGCTAGAATTTGCATGTATAAATGTCCTTTATTGCTCTGGTTTCTGACCAGGTGTAAAGAATGTAAATATAGTTTCTGTTAGCCTGGGAACACCAGAGAAGTGTGAAGAATTATGTCATGTGAAGCAGCTCTGTGTTATCAATTTAAAGAGAGAGAATCAGAGAGCTTGGAACATTTTATCTTGAGAACATCCAACATCACCAGCACTGCCTGCTTCTATATGTAAGTTATTTAGAACTCTGTTTTCTCTGAGATATAGCTAGGAAATAGGAAGATTAGACTAGTTTGTTTTTCTGTGATGTCAGAACTTTTCTACAGTATTATTTTAAGTATTTCTCTGTGATCTCTAAACTCTTGACTGGCACTGTGTAGTACGAAGTATTGTCTTGTGTTTTTATTATTTATTATTAAATATTTTGAAACATTTTAACTGTGGCTGTTTTATGTAGAGTTAATTTAAGCTCTACAGTACATTGCATGTATATAGTGATACTGTACTAAGTCACTCTAATAAGCCTTGACTGTTCAGTCACACTTACCATTTGGATAATAATATTGTACAGTAATAATTGGACACTCTTTCAGAAGGGCCTTTGAGTAGCTGATAGTGGGTGGTGGCAGCTGGTACTACCTTTTAGACTGGGCAGAAAAGGGAGGACAGCTAGAGAACCTGTGCCAGCCTTCCCCAGGAGTGTCTGTGTGGTTGTATAAACTCTTATCTCAAAGTGTGTGTGTTTCAGCTACTTGGGTAGGGACACAAAGCACTGGTTGGACAGAGAGGGTGCTGGAGGTTTTAATTTACCCACTAGGCTGAGATCTGGACCCTATAGCTGTGCCAGTGGGGTGTCTTATTGGGGACTTGGAGTGAAAGGAAGAAACCAGCCCCAGACCGACTGTGATCTCTATGTGCTCTTAAGGGAAATTGCACTTTACTGTGTGTATTTGTTATCCTTTCCCTATATGGATGTCCCTCACTGGTGTTATTGATGAGGACTGAGGCTCCTTGATTGGTGGGCTAGTGCACGGGCATCACAGCAGGTATAAAATACCATGAAGTTTTGTCTGTATAATACATAACACATTTGTTGTATGCTGATGATGTAAGATCATACATAAATAAAATATTGAATAAATAAGATAAATATATATTTCTACCTTCATATAATCAGTTGGCTTTGATTATTCTAAGCATTACTGAAAAATATACTAAAAACTTCAACATGTCCTCCCAGATGTAGGCTTCTGTGGTATGACTCTTTTTATTATGAACAGGAGAGGCAGTGTTTAAACTAAAATAATTAGAATTTTATTGCCTTAAATAAGGCCAAAGCCTTCTTAATGTTTTTGTGTGTTTATAGACTTTCCTAGCATCTCCTTCCTTGTGACTTACTCTTGTATCCAACTACTTCTTTCATCCCTGTCCCCTCTGCATATACTGTAGATAGCTGTTGCAATCATTAACTCCTTCAGCACAATGGTCTGCTTGGTACTTTACTCATAAGTGGACAGAGTCCACACATTTGGTGTAGTGTAGCTGAGAAACTCTGCCATTCTGCAGTACGCCCCTAACCCCTAAATGCAGCCCTGACCCTGAGTATGAAAGCATGCCAGAGAAGGGAAGGGTACACCCTACACAGCACTTTGCAAAGCTGAGGTACTAAAGGTAAGGCATTCCTAACATGGCAGACAGGAGTAGGTAATAAGATTCTGAAACACTCTGCAATAATGAATGCCATTAGCAGTACCTGGTGTATTGCAATCTCTGTTGAGGCTAGGATAGACCTAGGGTTGACACCTTTTGTTGTAGCCAAAACTAGACCAAGACAAGGCCACACCCCTCAAACCTCTCACAGCCCACCCATCTCCTCCCTTTCCCCACCCACTTCCCTCCCACTTTGTGGCATCATGTTCATGCCATGTGTGGAGGAACACCCTCTTTTTTCATTAGCAATGTTTTTGTTTCTGCCTATTTACTATGCTTTTCTGTTAAAAAGCATAGTAAATCTGCTGATTTAACAAACTCTGATAGTCTGTTTCTTTTTTTTTTTTAAACAGAATACCGGAGTTTGTACAGTGTTTTCCAAAGTACCAGACAATTGGTGTGATTTCTGGATAGTCAGGAAAAAACAGATAGGTGGCAATGCTAGGTTGACTCAATGGGGCCAGTCAGAGCTGTCTAGCACCACAGGCCTACCTGTATAAGACCAATGGTACTGGAGGTGTTGAGCAGACCTACTGTACCAATGTTGACACACAGATGGAGCTGCAAGTTCCTGAAGCTATGGAAGTTTGCACTGCTACTTATGATGGTCATAGGAATGCATGCAGTTTCACCAGTTAAATGATAGGATGGGTAAATTATAGGTCCTCAGAAAGGAAACTTAATGTAGATGTTTGAAATGGTATAACACTAGAGCTTTCCCCACTATAAATTAGTAATGACTCAAAAAACAAACCACTATGCATATATGCAGTTGTCAGTCATCCCACCACTGGCTTCCCTCTTCTAGTTCATAGGTTCATAGGTAGGTACAAGGCTATCGGCCCTAGGGCCCATACAAGCCTAGCCAAAAAATGTACCCTGGCTTTTGCCGCCCAAGAAAATTATTTTCCTGTGCCCCTGTCGAGCAGAGCCACAGAAGTGATCCCCGGGATGAATTTCCCATTTCCCATCCAATCATCAAGATTTTTCTTGAAGAGTGCTAATGAGGAGCTCTGTTTGACATAGATAGGTAGTCTGTTCGTGAGTATGGGAAGTCTCTGGGACAGGAATCTATCCCTCCAGCATGTTCTATTTATTGTGGTGACAAGGTTAAGGTCCCTAGAGCGTATAGCTCGGAGGGATTGGGATTTCTTTAAGTGGAGCATGTCCAACAGCTCTGGGTTTGACATAGCTTTGTATGTTAAAATGTAGAAATATCACAACTGTAATCCAAAATGCAGAATATTGACTCCCAATCACTTGAAACCGATGTTATTCACAAGCTGCACTTTATTACACAAAACAAAGAACACAAGGGTTGAGCGCTTTCATCTGCCGTAATACAGATTTCATCAGAACCAATGACACTACATCAGAACATACATTTTATACCTGTTTTGGCGCCATAAAATAATTAATTATTCTGATCTCATTCTAAACTTAAAGCAGCCATGTTCACTTAAACCTATACCAAAATGTACTGTGACATTATTTGTATACTTGTGATACCCTAAAAACATATTCTAAAAACATGTTCTAAAAACATATTAAACCATAACTAAAATTGCTCTGAAGTAATTTAATATAATATAATATCACTCTATCTAAATAAATGTTTGTAATAGTAAAAATCTAAATGAAATTCTGAATAAAATTCTGAATGAAATTCTTTAAAATATATATTAAATAAATTCCCATTAGCTCTGTTTTGTCTATATAATTTTCTAAATGACTTAACTGGGTATGAAATGTTCTATAATAAAACTTCACTTACATAATCTTGCACCTATGTTGGCCTAATTATGTACATCCTCTTGTCGAAAGATTAAAACCTTAACCCTAAGTACATACTGCTACAAGTACATATGTGCTGGGATGTGTGGATTGAGTAGTGTTACAGATACTCTTAGTTTAATGCTAACAATGGTTTCAAACTAATGAAATCATTAATACCTGGCGGTGTGGTGGCGTCTGTGCATATTTGCCATCTACTTTCTTTCCATGCCAGGAATGTCTTCCAGTTTCCTCCTTTTTCCTTAATATCTACTTGGTCTATGATGGAAAAACTAAACTTGTTGTCAATACCTTTGTCATGAATGTGTCTGTATAATGCATTTTTCTTGTCTTGTTTTTTTATCCTGTACGTGTGTTCATATATCCGTGTCTTTATCTTCCTCTCTGTTTTGCCTATATAAAAGGCCGGACACGCAGTACAGGTTGCTATATACACTAGACGTTGAGAATTGCAATTCCCTATGCTGCACATTATCTTAGTATTCATGATGTTGTTAAGTCTAATAGTATGTGTAGTGTTGATGTATGTACATTGTTTGCATCTTCCACATTTACTAGTCCCTTTTGTACTCTTATTTCTTTCATATTTCATTCCACATTCCAAAATTCTTTTGATATTGTTACCAGTTTTAAACACAGTACATATCTCAGTTCCGACTATACTGCCTATAGTGCCCGAAGAGATAATAATATTCCAATGCTTCTTCAAAATGTCCATGATCAAATTAACAAAAGGATTGAATCGAATGACGCATACTTGTTTGTTGAAAGCCCGACTTTGATCGCCTTGTAGCCCGGTAGGTCTCCCTAACAAAGGTGTGTATTTGAGTCCCCATTGTGCTTTTACATATGTTGTGATGTTGTCTAATAATTTCTTGGGGTAGCCCCTCTCTGTGAATAGTAGTGTGATATTGTCTATTTCACTATTCATATCTTCGAGGGTTGATGACATCCTTGCTGCTCTAATACATTGACCCTTCACAATGTTTTTGAAAATATGACGTGGGTAGCAGCTGGTAAAATGAATGTAATCGTTAGAAAAAGTGGACTTCCTATACAATCTGGACACAAATCCGGTTCCAGTATTGCCTATCCACGTGTCTAAGTAAGCAATACCCTTTTTATCGTGTTGGAACGTGAATCTTAAAAAATCCGTGGTGTTGTTGAGGTATTCCACAAAGGTGTGAATCATTTCAGTTGGTCCTGTCCAAATGATGAACACATCGTCCAAGAATCTAGTATATAACCTGATGTGTTTGTAATAATCACTTGAAAAAATGTGTAAATTTTCCCACTCTAGCATGACCATGTTAGCGAAAACTGGAGCACATGATGCTCCCATGGCCACCCCTCGGGATTGTCTGAAAAATTCACCTTGATGTTCTATGTAATTATGTTCCAACACCAAATTCATCATGTCCATTATCAAATTCACTCTATCCCAGCTGCTACCTAAATATTTGCTTAAACTGCTGTAGAAATAATCCAGTCCCGTGGTCACAGGAATGCTTGAAAAGAGATCTTGGACATCAATGGTTAAGAACGTAAGATTTTCATCCCACTTGTCCATAGTTAATTTACCAAGAAAATCCCATGAATCTTTGACCAAGTGGTTGACCTTATTATAGATGTGCTTGGTCCACTTATCAATAATTGTTCCTATCTTGAATGTCTTGGACTTGGATCCTGAGATAATAGGTCTAAAAGGTGGTTTAATCTGGTTCTTGTGTATCTTTGGAATTCCGACTATATGTGCCAAAACCGGATGGTCTGTTCTAGCATATTCATATATTTCACTAGTGATGCGATTGTCAATAAAATACTCTTCTAAGGCATTGTCAATATATCTATGTCCGATATTAATCTGGTTTAAGGACACCTTTTCGTAATTACCTGAATCATATAAAATGTTGTGAATTTCGTTGTAATACTGGGTGTTATCAAAAATCATAACCCCTCCACCCTTATCAGGTTTCATGATTCTAATCTCTTTATTGGTGATTAATTCTTTCAAGCATGTTCTTTCGTCTGTGGTTAAATTGTCTGAAAAAGCGTTTCCTAAACTCTTGTCATACCTGATGTCTTTATATAGATGGTAAATGTCATGACAAACCATATTCTCATATGTAATAACCTGAGAATTCGTGGTTGGGATATACGTACTTTTTTTCTTTAAGATGTTAGAATTCCTACTATCTAATGTCTTGTTAGTACTATCATTGAATTGAATAGCCAGATTTAACCTTCTACAGAAAAGCTTAATTTCCTTGATGAGATCGAACAAATTAAACTTGACCGTAGGTATAAACTTCATACCTTTACTAAAGAGTGATATGAGGTCATTAGTAACAGGGGTGTCAGTGTAATTATACACGTTAAAACCTTGGTAGCTGCTAATACTGGGCCCTTTGCTATGGGCTGAATCTAAAGTAGCATCACTATCCGGCCTTTGTGTAGGGGGTAGCTCCATAACTCGGTCCTTACCTGGAACCATACCATGATCTGCGTCTACAGTGTTCACTATAGTGGAGCTGCTATGTTTCTCTAATACCTCCTTTGCTGTTTATTTGGTGCAGGAAAGTATCGCCCCCCTTGAAAATTTTCCTCCTCATTCCTCCGCATATATTTTTTATTGCTTCTAGAATGTGCCACCTCAAATGTTCCCTCTGTATCTCTATCATTTTTTGGCCAAACATATGCTCTTTCTTTTCTATATGAGTCCATGTCCCTGTCTAATTTGTGCATTTTCCTTTCATAAGCATTTTTCACTTTGACTGTAGCCTGACTAAATTGGCTTGAGTAACAGTCATACCATCTTTCAAACAATTCATCCTTAATAATAGATTCATTTAAATTATACACGTCTTCTAATAATGCTTTAACTTTTTCTTCATTACATTTGATAAGATGTTTCATGAAAGTAAATCCAAATTCATCGAACATTTATTTAGATAGAGTGATATTATATTATATTAAATTACTTCAGAGCAATTTTAGTTATGGTTTAATATGTTTTTAGAACATGTTTTTAGAATATGTTTTTAGGGTATCACAAGTATACAAATAATGTCACAGTACATTTTGGTATAGGTTTAAGTGAACATGGCTGCTTTAAGTTTAGAATGAGATCAGAATAATTAATTATTTTATGGCACTAAAACAGGTATAAAATGTATGTTCTGATGTAGTGTCATTGGTTCTGATGAAATCTGTATTACGGCAGATGAAAGCGCTCAACCCTTGTGTTCTTTGTTTTGTGTAATAAAGTGCAGCTTGTGAATAACATCGGTTTCGAGTGATTGGGAGTCAATATTCTGCATTTTGGATTATAGCTTTGTATGTTAGGCAGAGATCGCCCCTGAGTAGGCGATATGCGATGGAGTAAAGCTGTAGTTTTTTGAGATGGTCTGCATAGGGCATATGTTTGAGGCCAGTAATCCTCTTTGTGAGGTATTTCTGTGGTCTTTCCAGTTGTTGTAGATGTCTTGTGAGGTACATACCAAAAGGGGCATTGTACTCTATAATGGGTCTAATGAGTGATGAGTAGAGGGGAACAATGACCTCTTTTTTTCTGGATGAGAATCCTTTTGTGATGAGATGAGCCACGTAGAAGGATTTCCTGACCACTGTGGCGATGTGATTACCAAAGGAGAGACTACTGTCCACCTGTGTCCCAAGGTCTCTTATCACATTTTCAGCATTAAGTAGACTACCAGCTATGTGGTAGTTCATGGGTACAGAGTTTTTACAAAAGGGGATGACAATACACTTTTTGGCATTGAGCTTCACGCCATGGCTTTGACACCAGGTATCTGTCTCATTGAGGCCCTTTTGTAGTTTGTCCACATCATTAGGAGTTTCAATTATGGCTCCTAGTTTGCAGTCATCTGCAAACTTTGTTAGCCAAAGACCTTCTGTGTTGGCCTGCACTTCAGAGAAGTAGATACCAAACAGGAGAGGACCCAGGACTGAACCCTGTGGTACTCCACTTGTCACTGGTCTGATGTCAGATTTGGAATCCGCTACTTTCACAGTGTAGGTTCTGTCCATGAGCCAGTTGGCAACCCATCTTGTGACATAGGGATTTATACCTAGTTTAGTGAGCTTATCTATAATTCCAGAGTGGGGGATGGTGTCGAAAGCCTTGGCGAGATCTAGATAAGCTGTGTGAACCATTTTACCCTGATCTATGGCTTTGGTGACTGCATCAAAGAAGTCAATCAGGTTTAGGAGACATGATCTGCCTTTTACAAATCCAAACTGTGTAGGGTCCAGAGTTTGGAGATTACCAATGTCTTTGTTTATGAGTTCCATGATGATACGTTCCATGGCCTTGCAGACCAGGCTCATCAGGCTAATGGGGCGGTAGTTCCCGGGGTCCGTTCTGGCTCCCCCTTTGTGGAGTGGGATAACTGTCGCGGTGCGCCATTCAGTGGGTACCAAGCCTGAGGTGAGGCTATGATTGAACATGGTACTTAGGTAGGGTGCCAGTTCATTCTGTAGTTCATGTAGAACGCAGCCTGGGATATTGTCAGGTCCCATGGATGCTGTGTTCTTGGCTTTGGAGAGTGTGTTTTTTACCTGTGCAGCTGTGATTATAGTATAACTCCACCTCTATGTAGAACTCGATACTTTTTCTAAACTTTACATATTTTACATTAGCTTTTATCATCAATGTACAACTCTGACATGTTGCATTATTCTGAGACGTATTCACCATTTGGAGTCAGAGGTGGGTCTGCACCAGTAGCAATTAACATACATCAGCTGAGGACTAGCAGGTGGCTGCCCTGCATCCCATTTTACTCCACAGCCAACTCTTTTTAGAATCCCATTGTTTAACTTTCTACCCATGTTTAAGGGATGTTGTCTAACTTTACTCATTTTTATAGCATGCTATTTAAATTATTATACTAACTTATCATTTTATTTAGTGGACTTTTCTTTGCTGTTTGTTTTATCCGTGTCATTTTGTTTTCCATTCTAAAGTTCGGGATTTGGGAATTTACTTTGTTTTGTGATCTACGCATTTTTTGATTTTCCTTTCCAGAATGTATGTTCTGTAAATCATCTGAATTCACAATCAGAACACACAGATATCTTAGTGCAGTCCTGGAATGCATCTTATATTTCTGCACTGTTTCAAGCAATCATTCCTTTGTTATCAGATTGTGTAAGTATGTTATCATCATTTTGGAATGCATCATCTCCTCTGGAAACGTCTATATGTACTCTTTCTAACGCTAATTTATTTTGTCCCAAGTGGCACTTAACATCCATTGTCTGTGTGATGCATTTTACCATGGTCTTTCATATAAACCGTCCCCAGATCCAGTATTATGTATTAGTGGCTGTGTTGTTCCTTTTCTGTGCTGTACTTTGTAATGCTGTCACTTAAAGCAGGTGACTACAGTGTGTGTCTCCTTCATCAATGCTACATGATAACTTCTCAAGACACTTCTTTCCACCCTCATCTTTCTGAAACATGCATGTTAGGGAATGTGTCCTTGCAGATATCTAGCAGACATGCTGCATGCAGCCTTTTGTATCCAGGATACATTTGTCCACCAAGTTAGACATCGTATGTACAATTATTTATATTTCATCTTTCTTATTTTACAAGTGACTTCTGCCTCATTTAGGCAAGCATCACTAGTTAAAAGGATGGCTCTCAACCTCTTAGTACAAAAATTTGAACAAAGCCAAAAATAATGGGGGGCAGAGCCTCAAAATAGGGACATATTTTAAATATTGCTCTTATAAATGTAGAAAGTCCTAGAATAAAAGGTTTTGTGTTACCATGCATTTTTGAAGGATATGTAATGTGAAATTCAAATACCTGTCATTATTTAGTGAATTCACTCCTCACTGATTTGCTTCAAAATTCCAGAAAACCACAGATTTTATGAGGAACAGACCAAAAATATGAGGCAAAAATCTGGACATTCTGCATAAATCTGGACATTTCGGAAATATGGTTGAAAGGGTTTCCTTCAAAGAAAATAAGTTTGGTGAATCAGCATGCCTCATTGGATACTTGATATTCCAAAGATGAGAATCAATGTACTGGGATAACCTTGTAAAAACAATGGTTTTATTCACAGCATGAAAACTATGTGCCATGGTTGAAATCTTTTACTATAGTTGCCATTTCCTTTACACTCACTAAATGCATCTCTTAAAAAACTGTGGTTAGAGAGCAAGAAAAAATAATGCAAGTAACTGCAGCAATAGTTACAACGATCTGTTTGCATGTGTGTGTGTGTGTGTGTGTGTGTGTGTGTGTGTGCGTGTGTGTGTGTGTGTGTGTGTGTGTGTGTGTGTGTCTCTATAGGCATTATTAAATACTTACCATTTTAAATATAAAATACTTTTTCCAGCAACAATTGCATATATGCTCATAGGTAATTATTACTTAGTAGCTGATCTGGATGGATCATTTACAGTCTAGCCCATATAAGGGTCTATATTATATTCTCGAAAGCCGACAATGTTGAATCTGACATTGTCGACACGAGAATATCAAATGCTCAGAATCTCGAGCGTGTAAACAAAAATCTCCGTAAGGGGAAATTTCCGTTTACTGCAATGTAGTGCGGTCACAGAGTTGGTATATTTAAGTAAAGAGGGGTGTGGGGGATGCAGCCCCCCATGTGGGGAGTGCAGGGAGGCTTGCCCCCCCTCGCTTAAACCCATTAGCGTACTTTTTTCTTTTTTTTTTTTTGTCTTTTTATAAGGTCGATGTTTGAAGACATCGACCATATGGTGTTGACCATATGTTGTTCGATATTTTCAACCGTCGATCTTATAATATAGACCCCCATATAATACCCAGTGCATGTTAACTTTTTCCAAAAGAGATTGCAGGGCCATTCCTGTGATGTCTTGTGGTTACCCATCATTTCCTCCAGGTCTTGTTTGAAGAGAGTTAGGTAGCATCATTCTTTGATATGATATGGATGTATATTCCAGTGGAAGGAAATTCTTTAGCGGAGGTATGTATCCCCCCCAAGAAGTTTTATTTACATTTTGGTAGAAGGCAAGGACTCTAAAGGGGGTGCTTGTGATGTTACATGTTTTGAGAATACATAGAATGTTGCATAAGACAGTTTCATTTGAAGCCTTGTACAGCAGGCTGAGGTCACCTCACAGGAGTCTGTATGAGAAAGAAACAAGAGATAGAGCTTTGATAAATTCTGCAGAGGATATAGAACTCACAACCTTGACTTTATTAGTAAAGAAGTATTGAAATCTTTCAGTTTTAACTATATTATTATCCAGACACATGCTGAAATGAGCAATATAATCTGTTATGACTGTAATAAGGAAGGAGTAAGGAGTGATGATAACATTCTTGGATCTAGAAGGTATGCCTTTAGTAGTCAGGTGGGCTAGGTAGAAGGGTTTTCTGATAGCCACAGAAATGTGGAGGTCGAAGGAAAACATATTGTCTGTCATATTAGCCGGGACCTTAATAATTGTATCAATTTCGAGTGGGGTGCCTTCTATGCAGTAGGTGCTTGGATGCTTTTTTTTCTAAAGGACACAATACTGCACTTTTTGCAATTAGCTTTAAACCATGGCCCTAACCCTATTTTTGTATGTGTTAGGCACCCTTGTAGGTTTTAGGAGTCTTCCTATGAGCTGGTGATAGTTCCAAGTTTACAGTTATCTGCAAAGTTTGTCAGCCAAAGACCCTTGAGATCTGCTTGGACAGCAGTAAAATAAATGCTAGCTAGGAGGAGCCAGAGCAGTAAGCCCTGAGGAACATCGGTGGAAATGAGCCTCTTTGTCAAGAGTGTTTCCCCAGTCCTAATTTGATGAGTTGTGGCTATAAGAGACTTTGCTATCCAGTGGATTATATATAGATTTATATTTAGTTTAGGTACCTTGTGTATGATGCTTGAGCATGGGATGAAATCAAAGGCCTTTGACCAAGTCAAAATATACTTTGTGTACCAGTTTGCCCTCATCCAAAGCCATTGACAGTTTTCAAATAAATGTTCTAGAGAGATTTCTATCCTACTAGCTTGGATTGAGAAATTGTTAGCTACTACTATCATTGTTAATGAGACCGATAATGATGAATTCCATTATCTTACAGACAAGGCTGGTGAGGCTTATTGCTCTACCCTTTCCAGGATCAGTGGCCGGACCACCCTTAGGAAAAGGAGTGACAAGTACTTTCCTCTTTGCCTCTGATATGATGTCAGTCTTGAGGCTGAATGGTTAGCACAGAGGATTACGGCACCAAGCTGATAATGAGCTTCTTCCTGTAATGAGGGGTAAAGGACTTGATTCTTTCTATTTCCATTTGCCTGCTGTGTGACTCTAACCAATCAGTTCATCAGACAGTGTTTGTAGGTTTCCCCTGAAAAAGGAACTGTGTGTCTAGTGGGTTTGCCTGTTAAGCAAGTAGATAGATAAGTAGAGAGAGAGTCAGATATATATATATATATATATATATATATATATATATATATATATATATATATATGTGTGTGTGTGTGTGTGTGTGTGTGTATAAAGATTCAGAAGTGGATCTACAAGACTGCATATCATACTGATAAAGAAGTACCCATCATATTCTCTGGCCCCTTAAAGCTACTGTTTTCTTTACAACTGCGAGGGTCTTTAGTCTTTGCTCGGAGGTATACTTTGGGGAGGTGTAGTCAGAATATAATGGGGATGGACTTACAGCTAAGATGTTGTCTATATCCCCAGTGGCAGAGTGGATCATATTATGTATTAGTTTAGTACAATGTTTAGTACTGATCTAACAGTTTAAGGATTTATGCTTGCCTTTGACAGTAGTGGTGGTTTCAGTTCAAACTTAGCCGTATTGGATTTGATTTTACTTCTAAGTTGTTTGTTTACCATATTGAGTTCAGTTTTGGCAAAGGGATTTTGTGTATCTTCCAGATACTGGTGATTGTTTTTTTTTTCATTTGGTTCTATAGTCTGTTTAATACTAGTGCTCCACTTTTATGGTTTCTGTTTAAATTTACCATTGTATTTCTGTCAGACTGGAACAGAAACTAGGCACTGATTTAAGCACAGAAACTCTCTGCAGATGCAGTGGTGTTGGCTCATGGATCTACAAGGCAAAGGGGCCTTTGAACTACACCAGGTCATTAACTAGTTTCAAGAAATCTGCCTTAGTGAAACCCCTAAAGACAGTAGGGGTAGTGGGCAAACTGGGTTTGATCTTAATGGTGAAGACCACCAACTGGTAGTCAGAGTTTACCAATAATGAGGTGTAGAACACAATGGTCCTATGCTTGTGATGACTAAATTCAGTAAATATGGGACCCTGTTTGAGGAGTACACCAACTGATCCAGTGAGTTAACTTTGAAGAAATTCAGGAAATGTACTTGGTTAATTGTTATGGGTCTCAGGCTTGTTTAGATAAGCATCATGTGTGGTTGATGTCATGGAATGATATAGTAGGGGATCTTATTGATAATTAGTAGAATATGGAAGATTTCCAGGTTATCTTCCCATATAAGTTTACATGTGATGGAATTTTAGAAAAATATAAGCTTTCGGTGGAGAGTCTGAATAAATAATAGGTATTTAATCCAGAGAAGTACCTCCTAGGTGTTCTTCTGAATCTACGGAGACTACTTCTACAGTCTTTTGCATCACTTTACAAATCTCCATAGATTGAAAGGAAGAGAACAAAAATTGGGAATGCAGTAAATTGAGGAATGGCAGTGCCTAGGAAGATGTCACAACTCCAGGGAAGATTATACTAATATTGCTTTTGAAGTGAAACTGGTCTAGCTTTCAATAAAGCTGTCCTACTTTAAAGCACCTTTGCCATATGGATTATTTCTAACCTTTAAATGCTGGAATTTATGTTTTTTTATTAATTTAATTTCCATTCTCTCCCTTTGGGATATACGTGAACATATGTGTGTGTGTGTGTATGTGTGTGTGTGTGTGTGTGTGTGTGTGTGTGTGTGTGTGTGTGTGTGTGTGTGTGTGTGTGTGTGTGTGCATACACACACACACACACACACACACATATATATATATATATATATATATATATATATATACACACACATATAAATAAGCACATAAGGATTTGAGCAAGTGAACCAAGAGCATGACTAAAAATGAAATCCATCAAGAAAAACAGAACTGCCACATATAGAACACAATTATTCTGTGAGCAAATTTGTTTTTTTTTTATAAAGGAAGCTACCAGCCTTTGCATAAATAATCTGGACTCTATCTGGAACTATAGATAAAAAACTGATTGGTAATTGCCACATGATTTTGCAAAATTATCTAATAAGAAAAATGTTTCTACCATACGTAGCAATAATCCTGACAGAGTAGGTCCCAATACTAATCTTACTCCTAGAGTGTCACAATAAGACTTCCATTCTAGAAGCTGTTACAGCTCTGTTATAAGACCTAGTCATATCTCTTGCCTTATAGTCCCTAGTTACAAAATGAATTTTTAAATCAACTTCCCTGGCAAAATGATAGTCTTTACTGCATATCTTTCAGACTCCTAAAAATTGAGGAAATATAATATTTCAAATCAAATGAGGGGGATAACCCCTGGTGGCATATAAAAGGAAATTCCTGTGAAAGGGTTTACTATAAATCATGGGGGAAATGGTACCATCAAGCAGTTTAGTTATGGTCAAGTCAAGAACATTGTTAACAAGTAAATCATAGGTATATGAAAAAGAAATGCCCATAGTGCTGGAATTCAACTATATCACAAAAGTAGCCTCCATTGTTGTGCCATATTGCTATAAAAGTACTTCCCTTTGGAAAAAAAAAACACATTGGTAGTAAGCCATGTTTTAACAAATGCAACAAAAGTTGGGAAAATTCCAAAGTATATAATCGGATCATAGGAGGTTACTAGCCTAATGGCCCTGGGGCCCTTACAAGTCTAGCCAAGAGTTTATCCCCAAAAAAGAAACCTCGGTCAGCACCTGTTGCCTCTGTCAATGAGGTACAAAGGTGGAACCCCTGGGACAAATTTATGATTTCCCATCCACTCAATAAGATTGCATTTGAAGTGGGCCAGTGAGGTACTCTGTTTGATATGTATGGGAAGTCTATTCCAGAGACAAGGCAGCCTCTGGGAGACAAATCTGTCTCTCCAGCAGGTTTTGTTGATGTTGCATATTAGATTTAGGCCTATTGTGTGGGTAATGTGCAAGGAGTTAGACTTATGGATATGGAGCATTCCTAGTAGGGCAGGTTCTGTATTGCCTTGTAGGTGAGATACAGATCACCTCTGAGCAATCTGTATGATACCAAGTAGAGTGATAGTGATTTAAGCCTGTCCACATAGAAAAGGTGTTGGAGGCCATGGATTCTCTTTGTGGGGTATTTCTGTGGCCTTTACAGTTGGTGCAGGTATCTGGAGAGGTACATACCAAACAGGACATTATATTCAATCATAGGTCTAATAAGGGAGGTGTACAGAGAAGTAGTAACCTCCTTTTTTCCTGGATGCAATCCCTTTACTTATAAGATGAACCAAGTAAAAGGCTTTTCTGACCACAGTCACCACATGATGGTCGAATGTGAGATTGTTGTCAACCTGTGTTCCCAGGTCTCTCACCACAGGTTGTGTGCTTAGGGGGTTACCAGTGATGTGGTAATCAGCAGGGGCCATGTTTTTGCCAAATGGTACGATAATACAATTTTTAGCATTTAACTTAAGGCAATGACTTTGGCACCTGTTATTTAAAACTGTGAGACCCTCTTGCAGTATGTTAACATCAGCTGGGGAGTCAATAACAGCACCCAACTTACAGTCATCGACAAACCTGGTCAGCCACAGGCCCTTTGTCTTTGCCTGGACCTCTGAGAAGTATATGCCAAACAGTAGGGGTCCCAGGACAGATCCCTGTGGAACACCACTAGTGACAGGTCTGCAGCACCTATTTTGACCTTGTGGAACCTATCTGTGAGTCAGTTGGGAACCCATCTAACTAGATAGGGATAACACCAAGTTGTGTTAGCTTTTCGATGATGCCCGAGTGGGGGATTCTGTTAAAGGCCTTGGGCACGTCAAGGTAAGCTGTATGTACTGACTTTCCCTCAACCAGGACCTTGGTGACAGTCTTAAAGAAGTCAACTAGGTTCAACAGGCAAGATCTTCCCCTGACAAATCTGAACTGGGTGGGGTCGTGTGCTTGAAGATTGCCTATGTCCTTGTTTATGAGATCCATAATAATAGTACTTTCCATGACTTTACAGATCAGACTTGTCAATCTGATGGGGCGACAGTTTCCTGGGTCAGTAGTGGCACCACCTTTGTGCAAAGGAATGATGATGGCAGTTCTCCACTCTGCTGGAATTAAGCATGTTGTTAGGCTGTGGTTGAATATGGTGTTCAATGGCGAAGCTAGTTCTTGCTGGAGATGGTGCAGAATCCAGCCTGGGATACTATCAGGTCCCATGGAAGCTGTATTCTTTGCCTTAGATAGGGCCTTTAACACTTGATCTACAGAGATGTGAGGTGTGGGACAAGTATTGGGACCTGTGGGATAAGAAATCAGAAATTGAAAGGAAATAGTGTATCACTCTTAGACAATGATCATGGGCAATATAAGGGACTGGATATTAAGTCAACACATATTTGTGTTGTCTATATGTAAATTGTCAAGACTTAAAAAAATGTAATATCCTTTATTCACAATGATACCAAAGACAAAAATTATTTCAAACAGACCCCAATAAAAGCTTATAAAGATTCATTCAGGCCCCCTTCCTGGAACTGTAGATCTACCAGGAGCATTCTGGACCATTTTCTGCATCCTGGACAACAAATAGAAAAAAATGCTTGCACACATGAACTGTTGTGTTAAACTTGTATTTATAATAACTTTTGATATAGATTCCTTTAAGCCTTTATCAATCAGCTGCTTGAAAGGGCAAGTAGGGTTAAGGGAAAGTATATGGCAAAAATACATAGTTTGAGCATTCCTAAACTACTACTTTGCCTCCCTTGTCTGCATGGGTAATAATGTCAGAGTTGAACTGACATGAGATTGAGGCCTGTCTTTCATCCTTCATGAGATTATATTTTCCACACTTAAATAAGGCATGATGATTTTTAAATATGCTCTTAATAAACTGTTTTTCAAAAGTCTTAAATGTGTTAAATACAGGGTGATAAGGTGGGCTGAACCAGGACTTTTTAAAATTTAAAGCTCAAAGACCATAATTTATTTGTCACCAGAATCTATTTCATATGGCTTATTATGAAATCAGTATGTCAAAATTAGCAGTATAGAGATTTTTTACATCAAATATAAAATCTGCCTGAGGCATAAAAAACAACATAACAAGTAATAAACCTTTATTTAGTAAAAATGATCCCATGTGGACTTAAAACTTTGCCAGAAATGAATTGCTATTTGTCCATGTAATGCGTTCATTATGCTTACAATGTATGTGTTTTTTCCACTTTATTTATACCTAAAAGGTGTGCTCTGACTGGTCTTTTAGAAGGAGAAGTCTCAATAATATCACTTCAGTATCAGTACTGTATGGAAACTCAGTGGATGGATTCAAAGAAAAACCTCCTGGTCCTGCAGTGCTAACCAGATGTTTGTATTTAACCTCATGCCTACTTTTGAAGAAAAATATCAAAAATCACCCAAAGTCATTTTGAACTTCCTTTAATTTGCTAGCCTCTCATTCCTGGTCAGATTCTAGAATATTTTTAAATTAAGTAGCATTAAATTCCAAGAAGGCTGGATCAGTAGAAAATTCCTGAACCAAATTCAAAATTCTTTTCATCTTTTCATCCAGTGCAAGCACAGATTAATCATAAAAACTGATTCAAGCATTCATTAATACAGATGATGCCTGTTGTATGGTCAGCTATGGCCACCAATTTCCTTAAAAAATATCACTGCACAAATCAACACCAGAGTCCATGTGATCCCAGAGCTTTAGCCACATGACTTTTGAGAGTTCTTCAATGCCTAATAGTAGTACTTTTTTGATGTCCTGTGTTAGATTGCAAATGCATGATGGATGATTAGCTTATCATATATTGCATCAGTTTATTGATTGCTAAACTTAATCTCTAGAGTCAGCAGTTTATCATTAGTCCTAGATTTACATGTTAACAGTAAAACAAATACAAAGCAACATGACAGCCCATATTCTAAGTGTAGTAATGTCCTCCAGGGTGGACATGACAGGGAAATAATGGACTTTCATTGAGTGTAGAAACCCTCTGCCTGTGTCTTTGGACCTGAAAACACTCCTAGATGGTCTGCTGGCTCTTGTAATGTATACATTGTCAGACATTATTGCTTGCTTATGTGCAGCATCACATAGTACAAGGCCAAAGAGCAATGCAGTTGTTTTCTCAAGCACTTTATTCTACAAGGTTCTCATGTGTTATTCTATCTGAATAATATGATCCTGGATGTTACCATGATTGTTCATTAGTTCTATGCTTGTACACCAAACAGTCGTATTTGTGCAGCATATGTATATGCCAAGATATTAACCGGTATTTCTATGGCAATAAAATGTTGAAATGTGAGACTTTCACTTTGAGATCAACACCACCCAAAAGCAGAGTAAGAAGTTACTGAATAAAAATTGTTTCTGAAACCTTTCCAGAAATTAAGCATTCTTAATGTACTTAACTTGTTACATACACTTGACATGAATAAAACTTAGAAGTCAGAGCATTTTAATAAATATATTGTTCTCCACTGCAATGCTAGCATTTTAAACAAAATGTCCTATTGGTAGATCTGCAAGTCAAACTCAAAACACCAATGCATTTTCTATATGTAATAGAGTTTAGACTAAAAGTAATTAAACTCTATTTTTAGTACTAAGCAAATTAATGATTTACCTTTTAAATATAACATGTTTGAATATTGTCTAAGGTACACAATACCCTGGATTCTGCATGCCTTGCACGGTGTGCAGGATTAGTGCAGGAGCTCTAGAAGGCAATATGTCTGCCGTGCGATCCAGGAACAGCCTGCAGGGGTGTGCACAAGTGCTCCTGCACTAGTCCTGCACGGACTAAGTCCCTGTATGCAAATCACCCCATTTGCTGGAGAAATCCATGCAAATGAGGTGAATTTGCGATACAGGAAGCTTGAAACCGGCCGTGCAGGACTACTGTAATCTGCAGAAATGTACTCGGTTAGTAACCGAGTACATTTCTGCAAAATCCAAAATGGAGCTGTGACAGCTCCAAATAAAGGCTGCATATCAGTCAGGAAGCATGCCAATGGCCAAGTATAAGGCCATTGGCATTGCAAACAGCTTAAAAAATTTAATAAATCAACTTTTATTTTTTTTAGCTGATCTCGGCTGTTTAAGGGTAGGGCAGCGGCGTGAAAACAGGATCAGGGAGAAAATAATAAAATAAACTTAAAATAAGCATTCTAACTAAAATCACTATTCTGCCATGAAAGTCAATGGCAGGCAGAAGACAACATGGCCAGTGAGTAGTAATTGCTAAGGGGGAGGCTCAATGTGGGACATGTAACTATGCATTAGCAGGCAATCCTATGCAAATTAGGGGAATGATAGTGAATCCCAGTTTTCCCCAGCATGCTAGTCAGGTCCCAACAGTGTGAGAGTAGGAATAGCTTGGTGCAAGCCTAGGAGTTAGCTGACATCATGGGGGGGTGTCAGGCATACTGTAAGCGGATTGGAGCCCTGTGGCTCAGGTTTGCTCCTAGCTAAGCACAGCTAAGCAAGGCGGGGTGTCTGAGTCCGCCTAGCACTCATTACATTGCCTAAGTGGGTGTGCGTGCCACACAAGGGTTCTAAAGGTTTAAAAAAAAGTTAAACCAAGGAATAGCATCTCTGTGCACATTTGAGCACTGTGTTTGCACGCCGTGTCCCTGGGCTTAAAGATGGCAATGGGAAGGGAAAACAGCAGTAGGAAGGTAATTTAGGAGAACTAGCATAGCTGGCAGGTCAAATGTATCAGAATCAGCCAGTTACACAGGCAGCAGACCAGCCCAGCCCAGAACACTACTATAAACTATGCAAACACCTTCCCCTCTGGTTTTTCCCACACTCTACACCACCGGTGTATACAAGCAGGGAACTTTTAACAATCAAAACAATAAAATGATAGGGGCTGCAATAACTATCATACAACTTGTGGAAGAGGCTGAGGGTGGTGAGGATGTGAATGCTGTTGACCAACCCACAGTGAGGAGACGGAGAAGAGTGTACAGACCCAGGTTAACCTACCAGGGGCTACATGAGCTGGAGATAGTGGAGCACTACAGGGTGGACAAGGACCTCCTACAGCAAATTGTTGAGCAGTGCCAGCCACACCTGAGACACAGAACTAACAGAGGGGAACCCATCCCAGTGGATACCAAGGTATGTGTAGGCCTAAAAATACCAGCTACAGGTGCCTACCAAAGGCCAACTGGGGATATGATGGAGATCTCACAGGCATCAGCATCCAGGGTACTCCACCAGTTCCTGGATGCCATGTCAGCACATGTCTGTGAGCACATATATTTCCCCAACACCCATGAGGTGTTGGCCAGCAATATGCAACTGTTCCACCAAATAGCAGAATACCCTGAGGTAGTAGGTGCTATAGACTGCACGCACATACACATCAAAGTACCATTCAGAGAATGGGGTAGGGTCTACATCAACCACAAGAGCTTCCCCTCCATCAACTGCCAGATCGTGTGCGATGCCCAGGGCATAAAAAATGAATGTGTGTCCTGGCTGCCCTGGAAACTATCATGATTCCCACATCTGGCATCTGACGCAGTTGTAGCAGAGATTTGCCAGTGGGGACATCCCTCACGGTCACCTAGTGGGGAATGCTGGATACGCACTGGAGCCATGGCTGATGATACCCATCAGAAATGCATACACACCCGAACAAGAACTCCATAATGAGGTACATGCACAGACCAGAATTATAGTAGAGCTTGTATTTGGAATGCTGAAGTCATGGTTCCAGTGCCTGGACACATCTGGTGGAGCCTTGCAGTACTTCCCAGTTACATTTACCCAAATCACCATCGTATGTGCCATGCTACACAATATGATCCTGCAGAAACAGCTGCAGCAGGAACAGCATGGGGTAGGGCCACACAGCCCCCCCACCATTGCCAAGGCCTGCACAAGCACAGAGTGACTTGGAGGAGGAGCAACCTGAGCCTGCCCCAGTAGGCAGAAGGAGGCATGTCCAGTATGCCCTGGCCTTGGCAACAAGGCAACACATAGCACATACACTGACACAGAAGGGACCCAGGGAATAACACCTCTCTCTGACTCTCACATACAGTAAAAGGGATGCCAAACATGACACTACCTGTGCTCAACTATGTGTAGGGAGTGTACTATGCACATAGTACATCCGACATAGGCAGCCTTGCAGCGCCACCCTCAATACTGGGGCACCAACAAGGTAAGTGACTCACACATGCCAGTCAGGGGAGGCGGGGTTCACATACCCTGTAACAGTCACAGCCAGCAGGACAGGTGTAGACAAACACAAACAAAGGCTGTGCTATGGCCTCTGAATGATGCCTATGGGTAACCTCCCCCCCAGGCCTACACAGACAGACCACAGCAGGTCAGGCAGTGGGACATTAGTTCTGAAGGGTAGAAAGTCAGAAACTAATATATAGGTAAATCAAAGCTAAGATCTGTAGTACACTGGTATGCCTCTAGTCAGCATGATAGGTTAGAATACAGAATGAAGTGGAGTACCTGGCATGCCAGAACAGTCATAGCAAATGTGTACAAGTGCCATGTGTGCCCCCCATCCTATGTAGTAATTTAATAACAGTCAGGTGTGCCCCCAATCCTGTGTAGAAACATAGAAATAGTCAGGTGTGCCCCCCATCCTATGTAGAAATGTAGTAACAGTCAGGTGTGCCCCCCCCAATCCTGTGTAGAAATGTAGAAATAGTGACGTGTGCCCTCCCATCCTACGTAGAAATGTAGTAAAAGTCAGGTGTGCCCCCCCCAATCCTGTGTAGAAATGTAGAAGTAGTCAGGTGTGCCCCACCCATCCTATGTAGAAATGTAGTAACAGTCAAGTGTGCCCCCCCAATCCTGTGTAGAAATGTAGAAATAGTCAGGTGTGCCCCCCCAATCCTGTGTAGGAATGCAGAAACAGTCAGTTGTGCTCCCCCCAACCCTACTTAATTATGTAGTAACGGTCTGGTGTGCCCCCCCCATGTGATGTACACACGTCGTAACAGTCAGGTGTGCCCCCCACAATCCTATGTAGAAATGTAATAACATGTATGCATAGGTCTAATACCAGTGGAGCACAGATGCAAAGAAGTATCCAAGGTAGCAGGATAGGTTGCAGCATCTGCACAATATGCAGGTATGTGTGTGTTAGGTTGGTGTGTGTCCCATATCGTGTGAGAGTGGTCAGTATGTATGCATGTTGAGGTAAGCCTGGTGGCCATTGCCCACTACCACTGATGACAGGGACAAGTTCTCACAACTGCAGTGCCATACACAATGCCCATCAGTATAACACAAGGTAGCAGTAAGCCATTGCAAATGTATGGTGGTAATATGTGTCACCATCTGAAAGACTGACATGGCATGGCTGTTGGTCAACATATGCAAGCAGTACATAGGGGAAACTACCCCAGACATACAGTATATATTGTGTCACTGTGAAATGGACACACCTTTGGAAAAGTACATACAGGTATGCATCAAATTATTTGGTCCTGTAGTGGGGGATACTGGTGTTGTCTGCCCAAACACTCGCAGATCACAAAGGAGGTAGGACTGATGTATTAGGAAACAGCTGCTGTACCTGCACATGCAAGCATAACTGGAATGCCCAATGCATATCTGTGTGTCAGAAGCAAGCATTGTCCATAGCACACATGCACCCAGCTCATGCAAATACCACTCACAGGCACCTCTCTGGTCATATCCCTGCTGTAGGGAATGGGTATAGTAAGACCCACCCTGTATATGGCAATAGTAGAAGACTGCAACATGCTGTGCAGGTGTCCCATGCAGGTGTGTCCCTAGCTGTAGGTAGCACCCTGCCAGCATGCACACCACCTGAGCAAGACTGTTAGGAGGTATTGGCATGAACATCTATCACACCTACCCTGTCACCCAGGGGAATAGACTGTATGGGGTGATACCCTTAGGGAAAGTATCAGAGAATGTATGCATAATGTACAGAAGAGGTCAGAATAATGGGTGGGTGGGAGCATGGGCAGCATGGAATGTGCAGGGTCCAACACCAAGCTGTGTGCATACACTATCCCTGGCTGCAAACACATACATCGGTGGTGACACACCTGCCCGTACACCGCAATAGGGTATGTGTCCTGACCCATGGCCCCTGCCCTGGCTGACCTGTGCAAAGTTGTACAGCTGTGAGGCCTTGACACAGCAAGATAATCCCATACTGTCATGCTGATGGGCATACAAATATGGGATCCTCTGCCAGTATTGTACCAAGGTGCTGAACCAGATACACAAACCCAGCACCAAGTGTCTGCAGCTCCCCCTCCAGAATGGCATAACTTACCATGAATACGTAGGTGTCTGCCCACAATACTGGACACAGCTGCAGTCACCCTTGTCCCCAAGACATCACTGTGAGCAAGAATTCCACCTGACAGTACATGAGGGCAGAAAACGTCACTGTTTATAACAGTACATGTCTGAACATCTCTGCTAACAGCAGTACCATGCAGCTGAAGCAGCACAGACACAATCGCCTACAGTACACACTATCCCCCGCACAGTTTGCCCCCATATTGCCAAATGATCGATGGATACCCTGTAGAAACAGTATGCCACCAGTAGGTATCCAACACAAAGGTCTGCACTGCAGTACAAAATACCTGGACTCAATCCACACATTCAGTACAGACGGGCATACTGGGCATGCTCACACACTTAGAAAAATGTAGGCAATGTCAGTCAACAACATACTGAAATGTCATACTGGGCATGCTCACACACAAACAAATGAAGGCCATGTCTACAAACACCAGTAGATCAGATATATCTGCAGTCGCAGATGTTAGTGCAGACACTCCTTAGTATGCACCACTCATGTTTTGCACACATAGTGGATAGGAATACAGACATATATCTAAGGATAACACACTATAATAAACTAAAGGTAGACATACATAGATGTGTGGAAGAGGGTGACTGTGACAAGGAGCCATCCAGGCCTTTCCCACCCAGCACACAGCTAAAGGGCCACAACCACATGAGGTTCAGATGTCACTCACTGTAGATACTAGCCACTGGTATCTGTCAGCATTACAGACTATGTGGTGCAAGTGCTAGATGTGCAACATGACTGTACAAGGAACTAGTCCTCTAGCAGCTGTATACACGTACCTGTGAAATATGACCCTGTGTGTGCCTGCATGTGGTGTGTCAACCTCTAGATGAATGGTTTATGGCCCATGCATACACACTGCCCTCCCCCATAGCCCTACTATGACAAGCCTGCTGAGGCCATCCACTGTGAAATATACCTTTGGGGAAGTTGTAACCCAGTAATCTCTGTGGCACAGCCTATAATTGTGTACTGCTGTAGTGTGATAAAATGTAAAATAAAATAAAATAAAAAAATAAATTATTTTTGTTAATTTTCTACTAAATTCTATTTTAAACATGGAGCTTTTCTCCCCGGGCCTCCGCTGAAAATGGATATGTATCCAGTCGGACTTTCCCAGTTAACAAATGTAAAATAAAAACAATAAATAAATAGTTAGGTAGGAGTTCTAATCCCAGACTTGGCAAAATTGTGTGTGTGTGTGTGTGTGTGTGTGTGTGTGTGTGTGTGTGTGTGTGTGTGTGTGTGTGTGTGTGTGTTTGTGTGTGACTGTGAGTCTGTCTG
Source organism: Protopterus annectens (assembly GCF_019279795.1). Lineage (NCBI taxonomy): Eukaryota > Metazoa > Chordata > Ceratodontiformes > Protopteridae > Protopterus > Protopterus annectens. Next base: position 1,420,278,102 of record NC_056725.1, read on the forward strand.
TATAGAGGGCAAAGCCTTTTAGGCTACTCACACTCCCTACAATTCAAATGCCCTACTTTGGCAATGCTGCTGATGTCATCCACCTTGAAATACACCTCTGGGAAGGTTGTAACCCGGTAATCTCCATAGCATGTCCCATAAGTGCATACTGCCTTAGTGTGATAAAATAGCTAGGTAGGAGTTCTAATCCCAGACTTGGCAAGTGTGTGTGTGTGTGTGTGTGTGTGTGTGTGTGTGTGTGTGTGTGTGTGTGTGTGTGTGTGTGTGTGTGTGTGTGTGTGTGTGCGTGTGTAGGGAGCAATGCCTTTTAGGCTACTCACACTCCCTACAATTCAAATGTCCTACTTTGGCAAGGCTGCTGATGTCATCCACCTTGAAATACACCTCTGGGAAGGTTGTAACCCAGTAATCGCTGTAGTGCATTCCGTAACTGTGCACTGCTGTAGTGTAATAAAATAGTTAGGTAGGAGTTCTAATCCCAGACTTGGCAAGTGTGTGTGTGTGTGTGTGTGTGTGTGTGTGTGTGTGTGTGTGTGTGTGTGTGGAAAGCAATGCATTTTAGGCTAGTCACAATCAGTACAATTAATATGCCCTACTTTGTTAATCCTGTTGATGTCATTCACTGTGAAATATGCCTTTGGGGAAGGGGCACTCCAGCAATCCCTGTGGTGCATCCTAAAACAGCATCATGCTGTAGTGTGATATAGAACTCTGGCAGGGGGTTCTAGTCCCACATATGGTAGATGTGGATGTTTTGTATGTGTGTGTTTCTATGTTTGTGTAGGGAGTAATGCATTTTAGGCTAGTCACACTCAGTACAATTCAGATGTCCTACTTTGGCAATCCTGATGATGTCATTCACTGTGAAATACATCTTTGGGGAAGGGGCACTCCAGCAATCCCCATGGTGTGTCCTATAATAGCATCATGCTGTAGTGTGATATAGAACTCTTGTAGGGCTTCTATTCCCACACATGGAAGTTGTGGATGCTTTGTGTGTGTTTCTATGTCTGTGTAGGGAGCAATGCATTTTAGGCTAGTCACACTCAGTACAATTCAAATGCCCTACTTTGGTAATCCTGCTGATGTCATTCACTGTGAAATACACATTTGGGGAAGGAGTACTCCAGTAATCGCCGTGGCATGTCCTATAACGGCGTAGTGCTGTAGTGTTATATACTAGTTAGGTAGGAGATCTAATCCTAGACATGACAGGTGTGTGTCTGTGTTTGTCAACTGGACTCAATGTGGAGTGGGTTTTGCAAACTTCTTATATGGTGGGCCAGGTATATATCACAATGTCCACCATACAGGGATAACAGATGTAAAATAGCTGAGAGGCTGGGGTGCAAATCCATATTCCTAAATGTGACATCAATGCCAGCTGAACAACATTAGCACCCCTTGTATTACCCAGGAAACACTATCAACCCATGTCTCATACATACACACACTTGCCTAGGAAACAACCACTATGTTGGTAGTACCCTGCATATTGTCCACTGATAGTAACCATGGTGTGATTGCAGCAGGCTACAGAGGAAATAGCACCCTGTCCATCAGTCCAAAATACATGTACATGCCGCCAGTGCACCTTCCCCATCTTCCCCACTGGACACCTGCAACACCTTAAATGTGACCCACAAAGGAAATACCATGCCTAAAACACAAGCCCTGTATGGACAGATGCCACTGACACCAGGAAATACTGGTATCATGCTATCAATGTAGGTGTAGGGTCAACCTGCTGTCCATTAACAGTTCCCGCCACATGAGGCCAAGACTGGCACATCTGATGATAATAATTTGTGTACACAAGATGGGCCAGACACCCCAGGTACAGCTCCACATATCACTGTGCATGCATGTGGGGAGTGTGCATATCCCAGACACTGTCCATATCATGGACTAAGGAACACCTACATGGCAAGCAATGCACAGTGTTGGCCAAACGCAATAGTCACCCAGGTGACTGGATGGTGAATACAATACCCACCTATGTGGGCAACTCCATACACACCTGAGCCACAATGCAGACCATTTGTCTGGCACCATTAACCACAACACACCCATGAAGCAGTGCACCCATGCATGTCAGTACTGGCAGCCGTGTCTGTGTGTGTGGTGTATGATGCGTATGACCACATTCACACTCACTACAACCCCCATTGGCATAATGAAGCATGCTGTCTGATGTCAGACACCTCCACATATACTTTGCACATATAACCTCCGTATGACTCCTGTGGTTCATGTGATACCTGCACAGTACTGTGTTGTGGCAATCCCACTACTGATGAGTTGTATTCCTGGCCCTGCCAAATGTGACAATGTGTGTGTGTGTCCCTGTGAGAGTGTGGCTGTGTTGATGCTGACACCTGTTCATGCGAACAGGCATGTGTACTATACCTACCACATAGCTACCATATCCCTGTTGCAGATGTCACTCACCATTGCATATACATTCTGAGGGCTCCCCGACATGTAACCTATGTGGCGCATCCAATAACTGCATGGACATGTGATAGCACTACATAATTTTCAGGAGTTTGATACCCTGTACTGGTAAGTGTGCGACACAAACATGCTTAAGTTTTACTCTCCCACCCTTCCCTGGCTTTTCTCTGCCTCTGTCTGCCTCTCTCACGCCCTCTCTGGTGGACGTGGAGACTTACACCTGCTTTGCTTAGGCTGCAGCATGTGTATTTTAAGTGATGCTCAGGATCAGCTGATGGTCTCTGCATGAATTGCAGCCCTCCTCCAGCTGATTGCATGTGGAACAGCTGTGGTAACATTTCCATAGCCAATTGCATGGAAACACACAACAATATCTAGGAACATCATGTTGGTGTTGCGGCTTTCATTCACTGTGAGCAGGAACTCGATCTGTTGTTTGGCAAACAGCATCTCAGATGGATTGGGGTTTACCTCTAACAACATACACTGTGGAAACAGGCCAACACACAGGAGGGGGATGTGACTGACCTGACTGCAGACTGTAAGTGCTGCTATACTGCATTTGGAGTAATGTTGGTTTAACAGGGTGTGTGCGGATATAGCTGTCCTACATGTTTTCATACCTGCCATGTCAGTGCTATGTTTATGAGGGAACACCCATCTGTAGGGCCATCTGCAGACTGGCCAGTGTGTGGTGCCTTATGTTTCAGGTGTTACCCACAGAGCATCTATCTGTGAACTGCAGAAGGTAGTTTGAGGATTGCAGTCTGTAGATGGTGACAGCCATGAGAGTTACTGACTTCGTATCCCTCATAGGACATATGGTGCAACAAACCCTGCTACAACAATAAATGTATGAGGTTATCAGAGCAACATATCAATATTGGCCCTGTGTATGTGCCTCCAGCCACAACCCTGTCAACCTTTGTACATATGTCATGCAGTAAGGGTGCATATGTACTGTACACCATAATTAGTGACCTCCTATCTGATTACAAGCCAGTGAGATATCAGACTGCTAAACATGTAATGTATAGTAGGGGTTATGTTTGATGACATAACCTGAACATTCTGTGGTTGTGTGTACAGTACTGAGGTGTGTGTACTTATGGTGATTGTCGGCAGTGTGTGTATTGTTAATATGTACCTTGGCCTGTGTACAGACTGTGGTAGATGTCATTGTTCTTTGTCCTGTTCTATCTGATGTTACATGATGCTCCACTGTATGTTACCCTATCGGCTTACATGTTTGTAGGGCCATACACGCACATGTCCCATACCACAGACAGGCATCAGACCACTATGTATAGCGGCACAATATATGTAGGGTTAGTGTGTGAGTGGCACATATGAGGTTGGTATTGAACAGATAGTCCATATACTGTAATAATATGCTACCATGCGATATGTGGCTGTGGCTGTGTTCACATTGGTTATGGTTATGCACTTTCACACAGGTGTATGTTACTCTGTGCTGTGGCATGCCTGTAGAGCCTGCTATATATGCAGGTACATGTGTATTTCCCCATAGGGAATGTAGGCCACTGTTGAGCCAGTCTGCCTGTAGCCTACACAGTGCTTTGTTACATGACTAGCAGCTTAGTGTACTTACCCAGTGAGATGTAATGTCCAGATACTTGCCAGATGTACTGCTGCCGGGCCACATAACAGTCATGTATGTCATGTATGTCAGACAGAGCAGTGGGATGCTGTACAGATGTATGTCAATATCTAGTGGGTGGTATGCGGCCATGGCACCTCTACCAGCAGTTATTATGTGGCAGGACAGACAGGGATGTGTGAATGCATAACCTATGGGGGCACATGTATACCAGTAGTTATGTGTTATACCCATTTACATGGCTGTTAACATCCACATTGTCAGGATTGGTCCACAAGAGCATTGCGTGCTAGCAATGGTACTGTACTATGATGTCCTTAGGATGTCTGTCAGTAGCCATGGCGCACATGTTAAAAGCAGATGTGATCTCCCACACACACCATGCCTGTGAAAACAATCCCTGTTACAGTAGCAATACTCTACATATATACCTGCTATACATACCTGACATCCCCTTGCGCTAAGAAGTTGGGACAACAGGGGCTGAGGTAGGGCTACACTCCATGTTCAGGACATATGGTGATGATATATGTACATATACTTATCCAGAGATCTATATATACATGTTGACATACATAGATGGATATGTATATGTACATAGATATACAAATAAACACCCAGATATATACATATACATAGCAATATATGTCTACACATATACAGATAGAGATACATATACACATATACGTATGGATATCTACATATATATATTCAGTAGTAGGTATATCAGAATAGATATGTATGCACATATAGTTATTGATATCTACATATGTGCCAACATAACTAGGCATATCTGTACACATAGGATGTGCATACATAGATAGCTATATATACAGATATATATATATATATATATATATATATATATATATATATATATATATATATATACACATATACGTATATCTATATATGTATATGGTTCTATATATATATATATATATATATATATATATATATATATATATATACATATATATATATATATATATATATATATATATATATATATGTATATGGGAGCTACAGACTCCTAAAAGCCCAAAGTCCTGAAGACCATCAGGGGTGAGCTGCCCTAAGGTATATGAATGTACATTACCAATCAATCCTCCTTGGTTAAATGCAGGCCTACTGCGACCTGCCATACAGACTGTTCTGTTTGTCAGTGTGCTTGTGATGGTGTCAGTTGTACCTTGTTATGTAACAGTTACATCCCATTGTGTCAACTGAGGCCTTTACCCCCTAGGGATTGTCTACAGACTGTAGATAGAGGCTGCTGAACTATATACCTGCATTACTTACTGTTGATTGTTTGGTATCCTGTGGCCCAGTCTGTCTTTACTATTATACTACTTGTTGGCCTTGGCCTGGACAGCAACATTTGTTTTCCAGACTACTGTATTAGTATAACTGTTTCACAGTTGCATTACTCAGTTTATATGGATGTCAGTGTCTGAACAGCTATACGACATGGCATATACAACTGTAATAGTACACAAACAAAGCTTTCCCATTTATGCAGACCTGTGTGTGCTGTTATATCCTTTGATTTTTCTGTGGGTATATGTTGCAGGCAATGATTGTCATTTGCATGGGTGGCTCATACAGTCTCCAGTTGGTAAGGTGGTAACTGTAAGAATAGTAGCTGTTCCATATTGTGTACACATACTACATATGTATCTTACTACACATATCTCTGCGAGTGCATGTGTAGTTACATATATATATATATATATATATATATATATATGTGTGTGTGTGTGTGTGTGTGTGTGTCTGTATCTGCATATATGTGTCTGTGTATATGTATGCTAGGGATGCCCATGTCGTGTCTGGTCCTGGTTATGGGATCTGCAAAATTTGGTAGTGTAATGTAGAGGGGACGTGTTTGGCTGTGGGGGTATACCTATTCATACAAGATGTATATTGTTTGGGGCCTCTCAACCCCATTAACGGCACATGTGGACATATATGTTTTTGTTATTTCCCCATTGTTATCTACAGATGTATGTCTATCTATCTATATATATATATATATATATATATATATATATATATATATATATATGCTTTCATACATATAACTATGTCTGTATATACCTATATATATATATATACTTACATATGTATAACTTGCTGTATATATTTAGACATATAGATATAGACATATATATCTATAGATGTAGGCATTTGCATGTATATATGTTCATATATGTTTATATATATATTATATATAAATATATATATCTACATATATAGATATGTTGTATTTGCTTAGATATTAACATATTTACAAACACACATACATCTACATGTTGGAATACATTCTCTGTACTGTTGAATGACTGAGTGGGATGATATGTTTGTGAATACATCAGGGTTATGCATCTCTGACATAGCTTAGTGGTAAATCAATTTGTCTATGGTGTGCAGGATCCTTGCAGAGGCTGTATATTTTGTTACTGGGCAGAACAAGGGCCATTGGATACAGAGTGATTGAGGCAATTTTGAGCAGTTGTAAGTGGGTTTGCATGGGTTTGCACGAAGTTAAGCACTGCTAACTTCCGCTTACAGTTTCGCATACTCACTTAGCTTCTAAATTGCTTAACCAGTGTAGGCATTGCTTACGTCCACACAAACAGGCTTAAACCCGCTTACTGCTGCTTAAAAGTGCCTACTCCTGCTTACTCCCGTGCTAATGTCTTTAAAAGAAAAGGAAAAGGGGTTGATAGGGAAGCGGTGAAAAAAGGGGAACAAAGAGGGAAAGACAGTAGGGGAAATTAGCCAGGGATGTGCAGGACAGGTGTAGGGAAGGTCCATATCTGCCCATTTCTTCTACAGCAACAGCTGTGCATATACACTGGATTCAGAGGTAGATTTGGACACTCAAACCCCTGGGAGGGGGTGAGGACAACAATAATAAGTTGTGATGCCAATTAGACCGGATTACATGTGTCCAGTGGACATGTGTGCGAATTGGACAGCTATGTATGGGGCGAGATTTTTATGTGGGAACAGATTGCCCTTTTTATTTTTTTTTTCATGTGAGAGTAGGATGTTGGGGAGGGGTAGTAGGTATATTTGGGGAGGTAGGTTGGGTAGGTTAACAGACAAGACAAACAATACGTATCCAGGGGCGGTATATGACACATGTCGGGGGTAAACACTTTGATGGGAGGGGCGTTGGGAAATTGGAAGCCCATGAGCCCCCTAGTGGAAACAGTGGGACTGAGGTCCCCACCCATGGGCAGCCACCACTGCACCTTCACAGCCCTGATGGTGGCTGTGCTGGGGGCTGAGTTGCAGAGCCATACTGATGTTCTATTTGAGGCACATGGCCCTCGAGCTGGTGTAGAAGATCAAAACTCTGCTTGTTGATCTCTCTGTACACCACAACCCCGATCTAGCAACAGGTGGCAGGTGCTTGTCCATGCCCGCTCCCAGGGGGCAGGGCGAGCCCCATCCAAACATGTGTAAAGTGCCATGCTCCAAAACATGTCTTGCTAGGTCATTCCCTTCATCTTCTCTGTTGGTAGCATAAATGTGTTCCCTAACCCTGTCTCTCAGAGTTCTATTGGTCATCCCTATATAAAAAGATGGGCATTTGGTACAAGATATATGAGGTCCCTACTCATACAGTCAGCATAGTGTTTAAAAGTATATGTATGTCTGGTAGTAGGATGTGTACACTTGTCCTGACTGCTCATGTATTGACAATGGTTACATCATCTACATGGAAAAGTTCCTTGTCTCTGAGAGACAACAGGGCTACTATTAGATGTAACATCCCTGTAGTTCAACATTCTTTTCAATGACTTATTATTTCGATATGTAAAGCTTGGTTGTAACCCCACTATGTTACTTATCTTCTCATCACATACCAAAATTACCCAGTTCTTATTCACAATATCTTGTATAACCTTATTATTATTAGTGTAAGGTATCACCATCCTACATTCAGTCAATGCTCTAGAATTATTAGTGTTTTATCTAGTATTATTGACACTATCATATTTTCTATAGTATGGTCTACCTTTCTTATGTTTATCTACAAAATCTAATGTCTCTAATTTATTATACTCATGTGGCATGTATCCTCTGTCTTTCAGCTCATCTTTTAATTCTAAAAGGGCTCCTTCACAACTAGACTGTAAACTAGTCAGCGTAGAGACTCGCAAGCCCTGACTCTGTAGGACATTCTTATAAACATGTTGGGGATGCATACTTTGCCTATGTAGCAAATTATTCCTTCTACATTCCTTCTTACAAATTGCAGTACAGATGATGCCATCATTCTTAATCAAACATACATCTAAAAATTCAATCTTCTCAAAAGACCATTTAGCAGTAAATTGCAAAAAAACTAGAGACAGAATTAATATATTCAATGAACTGTCTCAAACTATCTAGTGTGCCCTTCCATAAAAGAAAAATATCATCAACAAAGTGTTTATAGTAAGATATGCAGTCAAAGAATCTTGTGTTCATTTTAATGTATTGTCTCTTCCACTGTGCCATTACCAAATTCGCATATGAATTGACACATGGGGTACCCATAGCCACTCCCTTCGTTTGAAGGAAGCACTGATTGTCAAAGGTAAAAACATTATTATTCAAAACAAGTTCTAATAAAAAATAATATAATTGAATCTTGTCAGCAGCGACATTCTCAGACCTCATAAAATCTCTAACAAGTTCAATGCCTACATCATTCGGAATGCTGGTAAAGAGTGATACCACGTCAAGTATAGAATACCACGTATCAATATGTGATACCACGTCAAGAATAACATCTACATGAAATGTCTCTAAAAGTGTATAGTCAGACAAAGTGACTAAAAAATCACATGTGTTTCTCAATATGGTATCAGCATTATCAACAAAAATTCTCATATGTTTCTCTAGGGAAATTGATAATGGTTCAGTCAACCAACCTTGACTCGACACTATAGGTCTAAGGGGGGATTAAAAATATCCTTATGGATTTTCAGTAGACCTCTAATACTAGGTACAAATGGTTTCTCTACCAAACATATTTATACAGGTCAGGATGAGGCTACCTCTGGACTAGTGCATAATATATCGGACTATGTTCTTACTGAAGCCGAACATTCACTACTCAATAAAGGTCTGTCTTTCATTCCTTCACTTAAAATTGACAATGTTGAGCATATTATAGACACTAAAAAGTTTTGTAGGAATGTTATGCTTAAACTTATTTATGGAAATAATTCTACTGATGGTTTTAATTTTAAGAAACCTTCTGTTTATTCACCAGCATTGCACCCATTATTGGAAGCGTTTGAAATAGCATGTGAGTGACATTATGAAATTTTCTGCTTCAGCAACTAACAAATATAATTTCCATAATTTAACTACTGATGATTTTAATACTTTACAGTCTTTGAAAAATAATGCTGATATAGTTATATGTCCTGCAGTAAGGGGGAAGGGGCTATTGTTTTAATGAATGCCACAGAGTATCATTACAAAATGAAGCAAATGTTGGAACAAGTTGATACCTATAGTAACCTTAATAAAATGAAAAATGGCTTCCACCACAACGAAAAGTTCACTGAGAAATTCTGTTAAAATGTAGGCTTTAATAAAACGAAGAAATAAAAAGCACAAATTGTGCTGTTCAAGTTGCAGGTCAAACAGGATAAGGGCTTTCAGTTAAAAAAAACTTCAGGATCTGAGAAAGATGACAGTTAACAGCTAGTATATTCTTGTAGTCCACATTACTTTCCTAGTCATTGCTGTTATCTGTACCTTACAAGTCTTACTACACTACCCTATAGCCTTAGTTTGGACAGTGATATGGCTGTCGTCATCATTACACATGACCCGGTTTTACCTCCAGTATACACCTCTTACCTGGTATACCTGTGGAGGGAATGTTTGTTAACACTAACTAACTGTTTCTGCACATACTCCCATATTCCAAGTTGATGTTGTACACATAGCTGTCCAACTCTTTCTGCATAGACTCTGGCCATGTGTTGACCACATGCTGGTGTGCTGGGACATATCTAGAATATTGCCCTCTTCCACCTTTAGTGACCTGACATACACATATACATGCTTTCCTACACAGTTATGTTATGTAGCACAGTGTGGGTGACAGTGATCAGTGATACTTTATTATTCAGAGAAACTGCAACACTCACAATTCCCTACAATACCAGAGTGAACAGTACCAGTACAGGTTATAATAGTCTGTATTTCTCAGCACAGTGTTCGTATCTGACGTACCTGTGGGAGCAATGTTTGTTAGCACTACCTGACTGTTGCCACACAAACTTCCAGATTACACATTAGTATTATGCACATACATCGCATTCTGGTACTGTACACACTCTGGTCACAGCTTGACAACATGGGAGTGTAGATAGGACATACTTGAAATATTACTCTCCTAACAGTTTCAAGGGTTGCTACAGTGACAGGTTTGTTCTCATAGATGTTTGACAATCACTTGTATTCCCTGTTTGCTGGCTAAACATCTGGGATCATTCCACAGACTTAACAGGGGGACAGGGGGACAGGCAGCAAATATGGGCCCATATACTGGACATTCTGGCCGCATCTGTACAGTTGTGGAGTATGATTCGGTATGCAGCCTACATCCACTCCCAGGATTCAGACCATGGCTGTGTTTGCTACATCTTAAACGCTGTCCATCACAGTTGTGTCTGCTATATAGATTTTGCTACTGCTTTTTGTCTTATTAATCTCCTGTGCTTTTGCATTCTGACCTTGTATTACAACACTCTTATACAGATCTCCTAGACAGTAATATTTTGTAGGACAGTGTGGGCGACAGTGATGTGTAATACCTCATTATTCAGAGCAACTGCAAAAGTCACAATGCCATACAATACCATTGTAAACAGTACCAGTACAGGGTATCATTACTGTATTTCTGGGCACAGTGTTGGTATCTGGCAGACCTGTGGGAAAAATGTTTGTTACAACTACCTGAACGTTCACACACACGGTACCAGATTCCACATTACTATTATGCACATACATCTCACTCTGTTACTGTGCACACTCTGACCACAGCTTGACAAGTTGGGGTGTAAATGGGACATATGTGGCTTCTTAGTCTCATAAGGTTTGGGGGAGTTGCTAGTCTGCCAGCTTTGTTCTCATAGATGTGTGTCAATCAGTTGTATTTCCTGTTTGCTGCCTATATGTCTGGGGTCAACCCACTGATTTCCCAGGGGGACAGGTTGATAGGCAACAGATACGGGCCACTTTACTGGACATTCTGGACATATCTGTACAGTTGTGGGGTATGATTCTGTACGCAGACCACTATCACTGGCAGGATTCGAACCATGGCTGTGTGTGCTAAACAAAACAACAGTTCACACCTCAGTTGCATGTGCTATTTGGGTTTTGTTGTCTGTATTTTCTCTGTTTTCTATCTATGCGTCTCTCAGTTGTGCTAAATGGCCTCTGGGGATTACACCAGTCATATACAGGCATTTCTACACATTCAATTTATGGTGCACAGTGTGGGTAACAGTGCTTAATACAACAGTACTATTACATGATTGCAAATCTACATTACCATATGATACCAGAGTATACACATGCAGTCCAGCAGTTAGACCTTTATTGTCAGGCTGTTATGCTTTTATTTATATACATACTATATGAGACTCTTCCTGCCATATTCTCCAGTGTATGCAGTACTTGCCTTGAACAATACAGGATTTATACAGGCAACTGATTTACTACTACTTTTAGTTTTATTTCCTATGACAGTAAATGCAAGAGTATTACTGACCTGCCTTGCGTCACAACCTCGCCAGGCAACTGACATGGGCATCCTGATTCTTGGCCCGCTCCATTTCAGCTGTGGGGGACATAAGAGGAATATTTAGCCATACCTATCCATGATATACCTGAGCTGGCAATTATTACACACATAGTGGGGTGATACTTACACACAACTGGAACATCCCCTGCCACTCTAGCCTCTTGGATCCACTGGTCTAAGAGGTCTCCCTTACACCACTTCAGGTCAGCATAATGATGCCTGACCTGCTCACCAGTTTGAGGTATGCCAGTGACACTGGTGAGGTCACAGGCGAGATGGTCCCAGGCCTCTGCCTTATTTTGGGAGTCCTGGTGCTGTTCCTGCAGCAGTCACTGATCATGGTCTTTGACAAGGAGTCCTGCCATGACTCTGGACTCCTGGATGCAGCAGCACTGCACACAAAAACACACACCTTCTCCCCTTACCTGCCATTGTGCCTGCAAGGGGAAACTACAACCAGTATGAGATGTATTCCCGCCTCTTGGGTTTAAGTAGGGCTAATTTCCTGCACTTTTTCGTGATTGGCCGGTTTTGAAAAGACTAGGCTATGGGCAAACCTGCTTACCTAGGGTTGGCATTGTTTAAAGGGGTATAACACTGGGCACATTGAGTTAGCTGGCATACACATTGTTTACACCTCCTAAGCTGGCCTGTGCAATGCTTAGCGTTGCTTACATTAGACTTTGCATTATAATTCCTTTTTGGCATTGAATTATTATTCATTACACCTTATATGTATGCCTGGTATACATGATTCATGTGTATGTACACTGTATGGGGTCCTTGTGTTTTATTGGGGACTTCAACACTCTTTTAAAATTACACTTGACTTCTGGGCTTACTGCTTTACTCCAGTTCACATATTTATGTTATGTAGTGGGTTAAGGCACATATGTCTGTATACTGATTCCTTTCATAGGTTCAAATTGGTTTTACTATGGTGAAGACTTGTTTGCTGATGCCTCATGCGTCTGTACTTTTGTGATGGCTTAGTGGTTAACTACTGCGACTGTGGTTTATAGAGTCCTGGGTCTGAGACCTGCATGGCTATTTATTTTGTTGATGGGCAGAACAAGGGCCATTGGATACAGAGTGATTAAGGCACTTTTGAGCATTTATAAGCTGGTTGGTGCGAGGGTAAGCAATGCTAACCTCCGGTTACATATGCTTACAGAGAGTTAGCTTCAGAATTGCTTAACCTGTGTGCACATTGCTTACCCCCGTGCAAACGGGCTTAAGCTCACTTACTAGTGCTTAAATATGCTTACTACTGCTTATTGGTGCTTAAACCTGCTTACTAGTACTTTATTCATGACACTGACACCTCACATGTGCATTTACTGCAGTACTCCAATTCATAAATATATGTTATTTAGTAGGTTATGCAACAAAAATATTAGTCATAAGGTGCTTTGCCATGGAAAATGGAATGTGCTGCAGTGGGACTCAAACTGGGAATGCCTGCTCACAAGGCAAATGCTCTCCCCACTACACTATGGCTATGCTGCTTCATTTGCATATATCTTCCTTGTTATCCTGTTCAGCCATTTAAGCTGCATTAACTGTAGCTAAGCGATGGGCATACCTGCGTACCTACGCTTAGCTTTAATCGGATTTAAAAAAAAAAAAACGTGTTTGTTCATTTTATTTCTGTATACTTTTGCTGTTGTACACAAGTGGGACTGTTGGTGGGGATATGTGGACACCCATGAGCAGTCTCGCTCATTTCTTACCCCTTTCTGCTGTTCTTCATTGCCGGGCATGTATATTCTGAGAGCTCTGCTCTCAGACACACCCCCTGCATTCTTACGTGCTCCATGTAAGATTAGGAGCTCAGGCAGTACGCCTCATTACTATGCATGGCACGCTGCCATCCTGCTCCTAAATGGCCGCCTTCATGCAGGACTAAGTTAGTCCTGCACGGAGGAATAGTAAATCCAGGGTAATGTCTTACCATCAGTGTACAAAGCCTGTAAAAAGGTACTGAATGTTTAATGTAAGATCAAATCAAATAAATAAAAATAGACAAAGATAATACTGGTTCCTTATTTTTGATACTTACAAATAAGAAATATTAATAAAAGTAATGTAGAGGCAATACTAATAAGATTTGAAAACTGGCAGTCAGAATGAATGTGTAATTGTGTTTTAATATTTGAGTGCATTTGCATGCAGCTTGGTGTGCTACATGCACACCCCAAGGTCACAGGCCTGCTTCCTTCACCTGAAGGACTGTTACACACAGCACCTGTCTCGGCCACCCCCAGGATTGGGGCAGCCACACTCACTGCCCCTACCACCAAGTGACCAAGTCACAAGTTGAACTCAGGTTCACTTGGGACCTAGTCAGAGATCTATCTCTCTATGTTACCAGGCTGGCTAGAAATAAATTTTTTTGAAGGAATGTAGGGCAAAAAAGTTGAAAGTAAAGAATCCCAGCATACATTTGTTTTATACATCAATGAAAATAAATAAGGGCAGATGGAATCCACAGAAAATGCCAATAATGACATATATTGGGAGTTTTTTTACACCATAGGGGCGTGAATCAAAGTATTGAATGCATAAGTTATGAAATTAAATTATCTTATATTGTATAGTTATGATTTAATAAAGAAATTGGAGTATAACTTGGATGGAGAGAGTATACAGTTAATCTCTAATATCAGGAATTTGTGCAGTAAGATTAGGTGTCAAGATGGAATAGAGTTTTTCAGTGCTTAATTAAGTGAAAATTAGCAAAATTTATATATTTTAGAGTTATTGGAATCTGCATTATCCCATCATTATTTTGAATTTGGAAATATTTAGTATCTACAAATGCAGGGAGTGGCAGTGGAAGTAGGCATTGTCCCATGGTATACAAACCTATTTGTGGGAAAGTTTGAAGTGAAGAATTTGCGTCAAATTTCAGGTTTTAAAGTAATACAATACTGTCTTTTTATCAATGACTTGATTCTTACTGCAGAAGTAGAGGGGGTTGTATAAGTGATTTTATTACATGCATCCATTGTAGTAAGTATGGATTAGAATTTACATGTAATACAATTGTTATCATCATCATAGATATCATCATCCCTCTTTTTCCAAATTGTAATGTTGGGTCCGTATTTTGTATCAACTGCCACCAGTTCTACCTATTCAGAGTCACTGTCTTACCTTCTACAACAGCTAGGCCAGCTTATCTCAGATTTTCGCATATACAGTCATCAGTTTCTTGGCTGGATGTCATAAACTCCTCTTGCCTTCTTTCTGTCTCTCTCAAATCTGCCTTACCAAATATCTTCTGGTTTCCTGCACATGTGACTAAACCACTGTTGTCTGTTCTCATGGAACTTCCCCTGTAACTGGGGATACTTTGACTTCTGCTCAGATATTCTCATTTCTTCATCTTTCCATCCTACTACTCATCTCAGACACTTGATTTCCATCACCTCAAGTTTCCTCAGCTGTAATGCCTTCACAGCCCAGGTTTTTTGCCACACAAAAGACCTGCACATCATACTTGTCAATTTCTTTGACATTCTTCTTTCACACACTACCCTGACACTTTGTGCCACATAGCTGTAGTGCCTCGGATTCTTTCATATCCTTATTCAGCCTTCCTTTCTTAACTGCCCCACCTAGCTGCTTGAAGTTGTTAACCGTTTCCCTTCTATCTCAATGTTAAGCTACTGCCTTGCATGTAAAAACACAGATGTGTGTCTTGGGTATGATGCTTTTTGTGGAAATTAACAGAATTCTATGAAAAGTTAGTAGGAAGGAAACAGCATCAACAAACGTTTTACATGCAGAGAGGGATCATTCAAAAAGAAATTAGTGGATTCATTGCCATATGGTCAAATGTTAAAGTAAAAAGACTGTTAAATTATGCATGATTTTAAAGAAGAAATAACATATGTTGTTGATAAATGATATAGTAAGAACAATTGGATGCAAAGGAATCTTCTTGGGCTAGGCTTATATAGGCTCCAGGGCCGTCATCCTAGTACACAACTATGAACCTATGAACCTATGGTATAAGAGGTAGAGCATTAACGGCCCTGATTTATAGAGAAAGGTTCCCATGAGGTGTAGGCCTACACTACACTATTTCTGATTCACAGACATCCATATCATGGTGCTGCAGTATGAAGATGTGCAGCACCATGACGGGCTGTCTCAGTGGCCATGCTATATACTAATGAGGCAGTCAGGGGGAGAGGCATATGCTACTTAGCCATTTGCTCTCCCATAGCTGCTCCTGGATGCTCATGTTCATTACCTCAAGTGGCCACTTCTGGACATTTGTGGTAATGAACATGATCAAAACATTGTATTCATCCATCATGGAATAGTAGGTACAGGGGAGTTTAGTGGTCAGGTAGTGTTAGGGGATGAGCCAGTGTGTGTGTGTGTGTGTGTGTGTGTGTGTGTGTGTGTGTGTGTGTGTGTGTGTGTGTGTGTGTGTGTGTGTGTGTGTGTGTGTGTGTGTGTTTGTGTGTGTGTGTGGGACTGCATGTGACTGTATGTGATTCTGCCTGGGAAGTCAGAATGGGGGGGCGGGTTAGGCAGGAGCTAGGTGAGGTGTTTATGTATATGTGAGGGGGGGATTGGGGTGGCTGACTTACACACACCCCTACATTAATGAGTAAAACCCTCAACACTGTATTGGGGAAAAACACCAGTCATCAGGGATAACTGTTCAGATGTGGGTCAGGGGGAAACACTAGCCACTAGGGAGAACTTCTCATGCCTTAATGGCACATAAACAAAACTAGGATGGGGGAAATATGAGACACCAGGGAAACCAATGAAGAAGTGGGTCGGGGACAGCACTAGACCCCAGGGATAGTCTGCATATAGTGTGCCTTAAAGGCAATTAATTAAAAAAAAACTGCTGTGGAGAACCACCCTACATCCCCCCAAACCCCCTGTTAATTATATATATCAACTAAAAGATTGTACTGCAGTGGGGAAAGGCAAATTCTCTGATTCTTATGCACCTAAACAGTAACAACATTTGAAAAGTTAATTTTTGAACCATCCAGTTGATAATTCAAATACTTGAAATCTTGAGAGTTCAAATGTTTGAATGGAACCCCTATAAACATACACACTCATGGATATATATGTATTTGTCAATTACTACTAATTGCAACACTTCATTTATCAGTCTGTCTGTGCTGCCCATTGAGATTTAACTCAGTGAATCACAACCCATTGTAAAAGGAAATGTAATACTCCCTTTCTGTGATTAGGCACACTGCAAAACAACACTGCCATTTTTACAAGACATCTGCATTTTTCAAGCAATATTTCAACATAGCACTACTTTTATGTAGGACTTTGCTCTCCATACTTCCTGACAAGGGTCTATGTATCCACACCTTCTTACTTTATATACTAATCCCAGATTTACACAACTGTGACAAAAGAGAACTACATAATATTATCCTCTAGGGATGTGAGACAATAATAATTCAGCAATCTGTGATTTTGACAGGTAGTGATACAACTCTTACTCATCGACAATCTATGCAGCCATAATGTGTGTCTGTCTGTCTGTGTATAAATATTGGAAAAAAATAGTGTAGCCAATCAACTATCAGGTTTTTGAGGTGAAAAATAGCTAGACACAGGGAGAGCTCAGACTGTAACCACATGTCCGACACAAATCACAGATCTTGAAAATGCAATAGATCTTAGCCAATGTGAGATTTTGTCTACCTGCCAACTTTCTTCAGGTCAAATGTTGGTAGAAAGGAAGATTTTAGTTTTATTTTGTTTCCTATACACTCTTTTGGCAGTGAAGGTAAGTGAGTACAGCATATAACCCTTCTTGCTAAAATCTGGAAGTCTGTTTGTTCAGTTGTGGACTTGGTAGCTCTTGAGGCCCATCCAGTGACAGATAAGATTGCATTCCACAATTTTGTATGCCAATATAACACCTTAGTTGGGCCGTACAGTATTTTGTTTCATCTTTGTTGGTGGGTTGAAGTCTCAAAACCAGGTTACTGTGTCTTCATTAACAGATTACATATTTTTGACATATCAGATGTCATTAGTTGTTAGTGTAGTCTCCTTAACGTTTGGGAGACTGACAACCTTCTCGTCCATGTTAAAGAGATTTCAGGAGTAGTTTGAGGCTCATATTGCTGAGTTTATTAACGCTCATTCATCTTCTTCTGCTCCATATTGGTTTAAATAGGATACCCTTATTTTTTTCACTGCTGATAGTTCCAAATTTGTTTATATTTGCACTTAAATTCTCACTCTTCCAAGGACCACAATTACAGTCCTTGGACTTGCAATAAGGACCCATAAAATGCATCTGTGAAATTCTCCAAATAAGTGATAACCATCTGGATTTTGATACAATTTGTTCTTCCACAAGATTACTAAGCTCTGGTAAGTAGCAAAGCTTCTTCTTTCAACTTTTCCCGGTTAGGAGTCGCCACAGCGGAACTCCAGTCCGCTAATGATTGGCAGTAGATTTTTACAGTGCTGAGATGCCAGCCCAACACCCAACCTTCAGCAAAGGCATGCCCATTCACACATGTCTTTCGAACGCCACTCTACCATGGGGAGGACATGCAGACTCCACACAGAAGGCGTTCCAGCCGAGAATCAAACGGGAGAACCTCTTGCTGTGAAGCAACAATGCTACCGCTGCACCACTGCGGGTATTATACCATGTATGAGAATATTCATTATTCTCTGACCTTTGTCAAATAATAGTCATATTGCTTTTCAAATCTTATTCAGTGTCAGGGCTCTAAACCATGATGTGTTTATCAACACATTTACTATATCTGAATCTTTACATCTGCTGCTCCATATTATATACCTTGGCTTCAAAACTTAATTTGCCCTACATTATGACAAAGAAATCCTTGCTGACCTGAAATCCTTCACTTAGTAGGTCAACAAAATAAATATATGTTCAAAAATGTTAACATATCCAGACAGCAGCCCTTTCTAATTCACTGCACATGTTACATATAGTGAAAAAATAAAACAGTATGCTTGCTCCTTATTTGGCATCACCATGCATAAGCAACACAATGTGATTTATGTTCAACACATAATTTTATTTTGCATTATTAATGATGCAGATGCCTTGTCCTTGCTCTGTTTTTGTGATTTCCACATCAGTACTGTCAAATAGTTATAAGACGTTTGGGCAAAGGCATGATGCGAATTACAAGTAAAATGCAAATGGGGGTTAGTTGGGTTTCATTAACTATTATTATGTTTTCCTATAAAAAGACAAATGGGAGAAACCATCCAGTTACAAATTAGACTTGTGACTTTGTGAATTTATAATTACAAGTGAACAAGTTTATAGAGTTAGAATGTATTTATTATGAAAAGTTCATCATATGGTGAAGGCCAAAATATGTTACTTGATATGTGGGGGAGTCAACTGCCTGCATCACAGATGACTGAATATATAAATTCCAGGAACTTGACATTTTACAGGATCACGGGGAAAAAAAAAACAAGAAGCAAAGTGCTTGTTATTGAATTCAAGTTGGCTGTCAGACACATTACATCCTGAATCTAAGTGCAATAATATTGCTGTTTCACCGACTCCCAAAGCATACGGATAAGTACAAAATGTCGCACTAGAGATTTTATTGTACATTTTCCAAATGACAACTGCAGGGCATCCTTTCTCTTACCTTTTCTTTCCAAATGACAAAGGCAAGTTCTGGTACAGAGATGGTATAGTGTTATTTTTACTGCAATTGTACAGAAGTGATTATAATTGTTCATTAACAGAAAGGGAAAAAAACGATGTGTGTACACATTCAGTAGTCTTAACACCCAAGGAAAAAGCCTTTTCATTTCCATTTTTTTAATATAATGTGCAATTTAATCACAAATAGCCCCAAAGAAAACTATCCAGTCCCTGATAAAGAGGCAAGTATGCAAATGCATAAAAAATGAAAGTCTGACCATAGCAAGTTACATAAAGGCAATTTAATGTCAGACATGATGAATCGACTGAGTTAAAGAAAATCTCTCCAGACTTACAGGGAAAAACAAAACAGTACTCAAAATGACACAATTTGTACCTTCTCAGAATTCTCCAGCTGTGCTAGTGTAGCCTTTTACTTGTACTTAATAATATAACTACCTTACACATAAATACTGATGCTTTACTTTGTGTGTTCTGTTAAACTTGCTGTGGAATGAAATGTATGCAGCTGTTGTACGAGGAATAACAGTCCAGTTTTTAAGCAAGTCTGTTGTGTTTCCTTTTTCACAGGCTTATATTTCAGTGGCTTAAGCTTTTGGAGTTCTAATGTTCAGGCCCGTTCTTCAGCATTTGAGAGAATATATGCAGTGATACCATTGGCATTTTACTGAATAGCTTCTTATGTTTATGTATTATAACTACACCTGTATTTACTGGACTGATATACCTTTTAAAAGAGCTCTGTAAGCATGTTTTTATTTGTATGAATAGCTTGCAGCTTTTCATTATTTGCACTGCAGATAGATTAATTCATAGCAAGATACAGGATCATAGGACTTACACGGCAATTAAGTAAAGAAACCACTTATGCCTTGCTGACACCCACCCTCATGGTGTGTATCCTGCTTCGAATAGGGTCTATATTAGAACATCGAAGTTTCAAAACTTTGAATGTTCTTATATCGACCCCTATTCATCGAAAGCTGAAAATATCGAAGCAACAAAAAAACAAATTTTTTCCTAGGGAAAGAGTTTGGTTGTCTGTTGCTTCGGTATTTTCAGCGCTGTGGTGGAAAGTTAGGGGTCAGGTTCAGGTAAGTGTGCAATTGAGTGCGGGTTAGGTTAGTTAGGGTTAGGGTGCGGGTGCGGGTTAGGTATGTGTGCGATTGTGTGGACGTGAGGGTTAGGGCAGGTTAGGTTAGTTAGGGTTAAGGCGCGGGTTAGGTATGTGTGCGATTGTGTGGACATGAGGGTTAGGGCGGGTTAGGTGAGTTAGGGTTAGGGTGCGGGTGAGGTGAGTGTGCGATAGTGACGGACCTTAGGGTTAGGGTTTGGGTTAAGGTAAATGGATAGTTAGTGGTGTGTGTATAGTTTAGTGTAGGGTTAGGTGTAAGATTTTAGGTGTATGTGTGTGGATTGCTGTTTTTTTGGTGTGCTTGTGTTGTGTGTATATGTTTTGGAACAGCAAATTTTTTTCCCTAGGAAAAATTTCGCTGTTCTGCATGTTCGATGTTTTCAGCTTTCGCTGAATATAGGTCGATATTAGAGCATTTGAAGTTTTGAAACTTCGATGTTCTAATATACACCCTTCTAATAGGATAAAGCAGATTAGATCTGAAACACATTTGCAGGTGCCCATCCAATCTTCATTGTTCTTTTTGAAAGATTCCAGGGTGTCACAATGGTTAATATGTAAGTGAAATTTATTGCAGAGAAGAAGTAAATGTTGCGTAATGAATCAAACCTTCCATTATGTGGTGGAAGTTTAAGTCCTTAGGTTTACTGCTTGCAGAGCTGTTGGTATTATGTAGATCCAGAGGTCTAGGACAGATGGCCTTAAGAAAGCAGAATACAACACAAGGATTGCCATATAAGAGAGTATAGGAGACAGATGAATGATACAAAATGTTATAGATGAGAAAGACAAAGCTGAATCTGACAGATCTAAGCACATTTACAAAGAAGATATATGTGATAAAAAAAATTTCCCTTCCCACTTCCATACCCCTGCATTCCTACTTCTTGTACTAGACTTGTGGAAACAGGATAGATATCGAAATACTTGGCCAGAAGTTTGCTTAGGGGTGGGGATGGAAGTGTATCTGGGGTATTCAATTCGCCACAGGTATCTGAGATTAGGTTAAGTGATGCAGCAGAGGGATAAGACACAGCTGCATACAGTAGGCTCTCCACTGGAAGGGACAAGATGAGACTAGATGACATACTGGTTACTTGTAAACATTACAAGTGATGGAGGGGGCTGCATGTCCCTGTGACCCTCAGTGGTATACCATCTAGATTTTCATACTCCTGGGAGTATCATCTTTATCAAAGTGATGTGAGAGGATGGGCCACACAACAATCAAAAAATTTGATCACTATGGTGTTACCTTTAAGGAATCAGATAATCTGACTAGAACGGGAATACTGTGCTACACTCCTGTCCACCTGAAAGTGGTATTTGTCAACAAGCACTGGGTTGTCTGATGACCCATGTAGCATGGCCTCAACAAGCACTGGTTGCCCATTGGCCGATATAGCATGGTCAGATTCAGCATGAAAAGTTACATAGTACTGATGTTTGGGCTCACAACCTGAAAGGTGAAGGGTGCACATTGCGTGCAATGTCCATCAAGGGGCAGAAAAGGACAAAGCAGCTTATGATGGACTAGTCCCTGGCAAAGAAAACTGGATCTTGACAAATGGAATATCTCCTCATTGCTGATGAAGGAGCTACAGCAAGTATGGAAGGATTAACTGCCAGCTAGTTACAATCAGTCTTACACCTACACACAGCACTGGAATTGGAACCAGATCTTGTATGGAAGTGGTCCGTCCCCCCATCTGTCTGCCACTCTTTCTCTCTTTCTCTGTCCCCTATGTTAGAGATGTTCTTGTGAGAGCCCTCAGGCAGGGGTGTAGAATGCTAACTTGCTCCTGGATAGGAGTTGTACAGTTTGAGTTTATATGAGTAGAATTCTTCTTCTTCTTCTTCTTTCAGCTTTTCCCAGTTAGGTGTCACCACAGTAGATTATCTGTCTGCTCATGATTGGCAGTGGAGTTTTACGGTGTCGCATTGCCAGCCCAGCGCCCAGCCTTCCACAGAAGGCACACACATATGCACACACTCACACCTAGGGCCAATTTAGTGTGTCCAATTCACCTACTGCATGTCTTTGGGATGTGGGAGGAAACCAGAGCACCCGGAGAAAACCCACACAACCACGGGGATGACATGCAGACTCCCCACAGAAGGCACCCTAGCCGAGAATTGAACCGGAGAACCTCTTGCTGTGAGGCGGCAACGCTAACCGTT
The DNA here is from genome assembly GCF_019279795.1 of Protopterus annectens. Taxonomy (NCBI): domain Eukaryota; kingdom Metazoa; phylum Chordata; order Ceratodontiformes; family Protopteridae; genus Protopterus; species Protopterus annectens. The sequence goes on from NC_056725.1 coordinate 1,420,301,017, forward strand.
GCACAACCGCGGCCACCCAGTTTATATGAGTAGAATAAATAGATGTTTCAGTTTAACCACAAGGTGCAGAAAGTAAAATGGTATCTGTTGTTTGTATATAGGTTCATAGGTTCATAGGTAGGTACTAGGGTATCAGCCCTGGGACCTAGATAAGCCTAGCCAAAAAAGTTCCCTGTCTTTCACCACCCAAGAAAATTATTTTCCTGTGCCCCTGTCAAGCAGCTGTATAATATATACAGCTAAAAGCTATTCATAATATTCAGCCTTCAAAGAGTCTGTAGGAGTGGTGCTTAGGCTGGTACAATTTACTGACTCCATAGATCTACTGGGAAGTTGGCGTGAAAATAAAGCAGTATCATGATTTCACTGGCTTGGTTTTCTTTGAGGTTGAAGGGGTAGGTAGCGCATCCAGGCAGTCATTCCCATAGTAAAATTGCTGATAGAGCTAGGAGATCATTCAGGAATGTTTGTTTTAAGGGAGGAGGTATTATTGAAGGGTTACATCACTCACAGAAATGAACAACATACCCTTGCCAACCCACTCATTGCATGCTGAACCCCAGGGTGGTATGGGACCTGCACTGTGGGGTTAGGGAGATAAAAAGCAAAACCTGAGCCTCAGATAGGTGACAGTTCTGTTCTTTGCTGTCCCCTGCTGCATGGCTGTCACCCCAGGGAAGAATGAATGGACCATAAGGCTCTTGCCTCCAGGGATAATGAATGGGATGTATGAAGCTTGCTGAGAAAGGGGAGGCTGATAGTCATTGAGACGGTGGAAAAATACCATAAAATTTCAACTTTAGGAGAGGGCAGAACTTATTGGAATGGAATAAGGAGCTCTTCCATGAGGGTCATAGATTAATTCATAGATTCCTAGATTTTTAAAGGCAGTTTAGTCTTAGGAACATATACACCTTGCCAGGACCCACCCTTAGGTCATAACATCTTTTCTTAAGGAGGGCTAGGCCAAATAATTCTGGTGCAAATTTGTGGGGACACATCTAATCATCCAGGTTCCATCTGAAAGATGATAGTGAATCACACTGTTTAAATTGCAGAGGAAGTCTGTTCCAGAGATGGGAAGGGCACTGTCTGATAAACCTGTCTTTCAATGTTGGTGAAGATTTAGGTCCCTGTTTCTGCTGTTAGTAGAAGTATTAAACTTGCAGAGATACAGGACATCAAGGATAACCAGGTGTCCAGTGACACAGTAGGCTAGGCACAGGTCTCCCTGCAAATCCCTGTAAGATCCTCAATAAAGAAACAGTGCTTTCAGCCTCTCCTAGTAGTTCAGGGTCTTTAGGCCTGTGGTCATCTTGGTTAGGAATCTCAGTGGATCTAGTTGTTTGATATATGTAGTAAGGTGCATCCTTCAGTACTGAGAGGGAACATCATGTTCTCAGACCCCTGTAACCATATGTCTCACCTCCCATAGAATCATTTTTGAACTGTTGAATGTCACTAAGAAACAATGCATCCTCTGTACTTTAAAACAGGGCGCCCCTTTCAAATGGGTGGCAACCAAGTCCACTTACTTCAAGCTCTGGCCAGGGAACACTGTAGAAAAGAAAAGTCTTCATCTTTGTGAGAGTATTGTTCTATAACACAACTTGTTAATCTTTTTTAAAAATCCAGATTAACTAGTAATCGAATGTCAGGATAAGCAGAAAATGTTCTCTTTCCAAAAAGCAGCAGTACAATTAAAAAATAAAGTCCCATTTGAAGCACACATCTGGAAGCAAGGACCTTTTGAACCCAAGAAGCATTCCATGGAGAAATCCAAGAGAATACCTGGTCCTGGGAAGTTTGTAGCAATTCCAACATCAACCTCATCTCTTCAGCTCTATTTCACCACAATGGTGGGTAACATGTATAAGCAGGACACAGACTTAGAGGAAAGTTCAAGAAAATCCCTAGTTAGACAGCTCTCCAGCTGAAAGTTACAGCTCCACAACAGATATGAACATCTTCTGTCAGAATGTGCTGCAGAGGAAATGAATACCTCAGCAGAGAATGATACCACCAAGGTAAGTGATACCAGCATCCGGAATTTACTCCTCATATTTTTACAACTATAGTTATTGAAATGTTTATTGGACATGTGAGAAACAAAGAAGAGAGGTAAGGTTAATTAACCCATTAAAATACACACGTCACAATACTTGAGGGTTAAATGGCTTCTAAAAGCAGAAACATATATATCATGAAAAGAAGGGCATCCGAAGTTGTGTCCTGCAGGACTCCACAGTGAAGTGTGTTTCACACAAGAATTAATCACCAGGAGAGCTATCTATAAATTATCATCAAGATAAGACTCACAATGAGTACTGTGGAAAAATGACTTTAGTGGGACTGCAGACACTGAATGAGACCACCATTATCTTAGCAACCAAATGCTGAGCAGCCAATGAGAAATCAAGTTTAACCAAAACAGACAGATTCTCTACCAACAACAGATCATTAACAACTGTTGGAGAGACTGACTTACTGCCTGCTGTGATATTCAGAAAAGATAAGAGTCTATTCTCATTTTTCATCTGCACTTTTTATTTAATATCTCTGTAATCTGTACAACTGTTTTTTACTGTCCTTTTTGTTGTGAGATAGAGCTAATATCTGTTAGTGTTGACCTCAGTTTGTAGTGAGATCCTTTGTCCAGAGACCTATCTGCTTACTTAGTGAGAGAAAGTGAACAGAACTGGTTTCATCTGGGCAGGACATTCCTGCAACTGTATTCTCTGGATAATAGGTCTGTTTTCTGCTTTCTGGGCCATAAATCAGATATACTTATTACTCAAGCTGTTGGAGAGACTGACTTACTGCCTGCTGTGATATTCAGAAATGATAACAGTTTATTCTCATTTTTCGTCTGCACTTTTGATTTAATATCTCTGTAATCTGTACAGCTGTTTTTTTACTGTCCTTTTTGTTGTGAGATAGAGCTAATATCTGTTAGTGTTGACCTCAGTTTATAGTGTGATCCTTTGTCTAGAGGCCTATCTGCTTACTTAGTGAGAGAAAGTGAACAAAACTGGTTTCATCTGGGCAGGGCATTCTTGCAAGTGTATTGACTGGATAATAGGTCTGTTTTCTGCTTTCTGTGCCTTAAATCAGATATACCTGTTACTCAAGCTGTTGGAAAGACTGACTTACTGCCTGCCGTGATATTCAAAAATGATAAGAGTTTATTCTCATTTTTTTGTCTGCACTTTTGATTTAATACCTCTGTAATCTGTGCAACTGTTTTCCCACCAACCCAACCTGTTCTTATGGTGGTCTTATGTCTTGGTGGCTTTGAGTTGCCCGCCTCTGGCGTAGGGTTGATACTGGACACCCCCCCCCTTCAGTCACATTACATCACCTCATTCTACTGTTAATAGTGAGAACTTAGCAAGGGCCCACCCCTTTAGCCTCTGTATATTAAATTATCTCATTATCTTCTGTCTCTTCACTTTCTACTAAAATAAATAAATAAATAAATAACAACTGTTCCCTACCTTTCCTTGAACTAGTGTAGCCCAGATACAGATTTGCTGTATGATTTTTTGTAAGCTTCTGAGTGGTGCTCTTCAATTTTTTTCCCTTAGACCTGCTAGTTCTCTGCTCTCCTGCACTTTTATGAGCTTATTATTCTAGCACTTTAAAGTATTCCCAGTGCCAGAAAGTCTGCTCTTCAAATTTTCCCTTAGAACTAGTTGTTTTTTCAGTAGTAGCACCAAAATCTGAATCCCTGTGACTAGCACTTGCTCTAAAACCTGCTGGAAAGCACTAGGAAGCCTTTAAACTGATTCAAGCACTCAGTTCTCCTTGTTAATAAGGAGAAATTAATCGTAGGCACTAAACAGCCTATAATTGCAAAGTACCTTGCCAAGGTAAGGGAAAACAGCTCTTGTACTTTACAAAAGAAACACCGAACCAGGCATGTCCAATGGTCAGCTTCTAGTGATTTCTCCTGTCCATCTGGTGAATCTGGGCATACTGGGGCAATGCAGCAATTGCCTCATGTACACAGACAGCCCTCTCCTCCTACCACCCAACACTACAACCTGCAAGAGATGCACTTACATAGCCAAACTGGAAGCAAAGCTCTTTCCAGCCAAGATTGTGCTAGACAGTCAAGAGGAGAAGGTTAACACCTGCACTACACCTCAAGCAACACATAGCCCTTCAAAACTCAGGCCACCAACATCCACACATAGTAAAACTAAACCCACTATTGTGGAGGCCCTTAACATTAACCTGTCCAAGCAACAAGGATCTTCAAAGCTGAAATACAGACAAATACCAATCACAACCAAAGTGACACATAGCTCAAAACACCAGTGTGCCACCAAACAACAGTCCCTAAGGCAAGACAACGTACCCAACACTTTAGTCATAGGTGACTCTATAGTCAGGCACACTGATGTTCCACTCACCAGGCTGAACAAGGATAAAATTACTGTGAGCTGCCTGTCAGGTGCCAGGATCTGCCACATAACGCATGCACTCAAGTCACTCCACAACAAGTACAAATACAACTCTGTCATTGTCCATGTTGGAGTGAATGACTTGAGATGTACCTCCCTGGACTAATGAAAAGAGATATGGAAGAGCTCCCGGATCATGTGGCCCAGGCAGGTATGACCCTAGCCCTGAGCAGCATCCTGCCTTTGCCCAGAATGATACCACAGTATAAGGACAAAATGATTGACTTCAACAATTGGCTAAGTTTCTGGTGTCATTCAAAGGGGATCCAGTATCTGTCTGCCTGGGATGACATGATCGACAAACCATGATGCTTTGCCAGAGATGGTCTGCACCTGTCACCCCAGGGATTCGGGTTACTGGCTAAAGCTCTTGTGACCCCTATAGTGCCTTTTTAGGCAAGGCTCAAGGGACAAAACCACCTCCGGAACAGATATAAATATGCAAAATCTGAAGGTAATGCTACTCAATGCTAGAAGTCTAAACCTCAAAATGCACTCTCTCGAGGCACTCCTAAAAATTGAGAACATCAATATATGTGCAGTAACTGAGACCTGATTCAAGGATCCAGAGAGCACCCCTGCAATACCAGGCTACAACTCTTACTACACTTTTCGGCCACCAAATCAGGACCACAGCACTAAAGGCGGAGGAGTGTCCATATTCACCAAGGATATTCACACCTCCAGGCTAGTTGCCCAACACAATGCATCTGAAATTATACAGGTGCAACTAACACTAGGTAAGACTGCCAGGCTAGTTGCCCAACACAATGCATCTGAAATTATACAGGTGCAACTAACACTAGGTAAGACTGCAATCCAAATTGTAGCTTGCTACAGATCCCCCACCATGCCCCAAGAGTCTCACTACACCTTTCTAAGCATACTAGAAAATAGATACAACCAAACACCCTAATACTGGGTGATTTCAACTACCCTGTCATTAATTGGGAAAACTATTTGGGTACCAACACCTTTGCCCAACGGTTCTTGGAATTCATAAATTCCGACGCCCTGGACCAACTAATCCATAGTCCCATCAGGGACTCAAATATCCTAGACCTGGTCATTACCAACATGGGAAATCGATGCTCCACACCAGTGTTCACCCCCTCGTTGGTCACGTCTGACCATAAGCTAATCACCCTTGACGTCCACATCCCACCCCCACCCCCCAGTAGGGAAACCTCAATAAAAAACTTCTCCAAAGCCAACTTCATGCTACTCAAGTTAGAAGTGACAAACTTCATGACATCCATGCAGACGGGAACTGAAAGTTCAACCGCTGAATCCTACACTAAGGCACTGTACGAGCACATCCATTCATGCACGAATCATGCCATTCCAAACAGAACCAAGATGGCTTCCTCCAAAAAAAAGGAACCCAATCTGGTGGTCTCCTGCCATAAACAAACTATGCAACAGAAGGAAGAAACTGTTGCAGAAAAGAGGAAAATCCCAGGATGCAAAAAACTCCCTTACCAGCCTCAGTAAGAAGCTGAGATCCCTCATAAAATCTTCCAAAGCTAGTTGCAAAAATAAAATTGCCAAAGATTCCAAGGAGACCCACAAGGCATTCTATAGTTATATCAAGAGTCTAAATGGCAATGCTCAGATCTGCTCTGAGCTATAACAGAATGGCATTAAATATATTGATCCAGAACGTGGTGGTGGTGCTGCGGTAGCATTGTCGCCTCATAGCAAGACGTTGTCCCGTTCGATTCTCAGCTAGAGCGTCTTCTGTGTGGAGGCATACGTGAATGGGGTATGCCTTCGTTGAAGGTTGTGCATCAGGGCTGGTAATCCGGTACGTAAAAATCCACTACCAATCATTAGCAGACTGGAGTTCCACTGTGGCGACCCCTAACTGGGAAAAGCCGAAAGACACAGGCACAAACATTAAATATATTGATCCCAAGGATATTGCCAATATCCTGGCATATCAGTTCAGTGCCAACTTCATCCCCTTCTTACCCTCTAAATGGCCCTTCTCAATACCAAAAGATTGTCAAATTCCAGTAATCACGGCCACAGAGGTAAAAAATTCACTCTCCAATGCTAAGAATACAGCATCCATGGGACCAGATGACATCCCAGGCTGTGTACTACATGAACTACAAAATGAAATGGCACTTTACCTAAGTGTCATGTTTAATCATAGCCTCACCTCAGGCTTCGTGCTCAATGAGTGGTGCACAGCTACAGGGGGATCCACCTTGGATCCAGGGAACTATCGTCTCATCGGTCTGATGAGCCTGATCTGCAAAACCATGGAACGCATTATCATGGAACTTATAAACAAAGACATTGGCAACCTTCAAACACTGGAACCCACCCAGTTTGGTTTTGTAAAGGGACGATCTTGCCTCCTCAACCTGATCGACTTCTTCAAATCAGTCTCCTGAGCCATGGATGAGGGTAAGGCGGTCAACACAGCCTATATGGACCTCGCCAAGGCCTTCAATATCATCCCCCACTCTAGCATCATAGATAAACTTACTAAGCTGGACATTAATCCCTATGTCACTCGATGGGGTGCCAACTGGCTTACTGACAAAACCCACACTGTAAAAGTAGCTGACTCAAAATCCAGCTCCAGACAAGTGACAAGCGGAGTACCTCAGGGTTCAGTCCTGGGACCACTCTTGTTTGGCATCTACTTCTCTGAAGTACAGGCCAGCACTAACAGACTCTGGCTATCAAAGTTCGCAGATGACTGCAAACTGGGAACCATTATTGAATCCCCAAATGATGTGGATATTCTACAAAAGGGCCTTACAGAAACAGATGCTTGGTGCCAAAGCCATGGGCTCAAGCTCAATGCCAAGAAATGTATAGTTATCCCCTTTGGGAAAAAACATGTACCCATGAATTACCACATAAGTGGCAGTACACTAAACACCAAAAGTGTGATAAGGGACTTAGGGACACATGTGGACAGTGGTCACACCTTCAATAACCTCATAGCCACAAGAGTCAGGAAATCCTTCTATGTGGCACACCTCATCACTAAGGGCTTTTCATCCAGAAAAAAGGAGGTCATTGTCCCACTGTACTCATCCCTCATTAGACCCATTATAGAGTAAAATGCCCTGTTTGGTATGTATCTCAAAAGACATCTGCAAAAACTGGAAAGGCCACAGAAATACCTCACTAAAAGAATCACAGGCCTAAAGCAGATGCCCTATGCTGACTGTCTAAAAAAACTCCAGCTATACTCTGTTGCATATCGCCTACTCAGAGGTGATCTCTGCTTAACATACAAGGCCATGTCAAACCCAGTGCTGTTGGACATGCTACACTTAAAGAAATCCCAGTCCCTCAGAGCCACACACTCCAGGGATCTAAACCTGGTCATCACAATGAACAAAACATGCTGGAGGGATAGGTTCCTGACCCAGAGCCTCCCCATACTCTGGAATAGACTGCCCATACATGTCAAGCTAAGTGCCTCTTTGGCCCTCTTCAAAAGGAACCTTAACGATTGGATGGGAGATAGATAATTCACCCCGGGAATCACGTCTGTTGCCCTGCTAGACAGGGGACCAGGTAAGTAAATATTCTGGGAAGAAATAGCCAGGGAATTGTTATGGCTAGTCTTGTATAGGCCCTAGGGCCAATAGCCTGGTACCAACCTATGAACCATTTTAAGGGATTTTAAGTTCTGTATTACAAACTACAAATGGAAAGGCATGTGTCTAACATGATATAAAAATTTAAATATGATTCCAGCTGAAATAACACCACCTTCCTAATTTCCTTACAAATGAATGTCAGGTTTAAAATAAAACAGAAATTCTTCAGGTCATGTGAATCTAAAAAAAGACTTTTTAAAAACAGCCTGTTTATAAGTTTGTTTTAAATATGATGGAAAAACACCTATTGTCAAGGAAAACTACATTACCTAGAAAATAACAAGACCTAAGTTTAAGTTAGCCAGACAAGACAAAAAAATGTTGTAGGAATTAATGCAGTTGGTAGTTTAAAGAGCTGAAACCAACTCCATGATCACTTCATAACCAATACATTGAAAATCAGTCCAAAAACAGCTGAGAGGGACTCACCCTAAGTATTATCAAGCTGAATGTGACAATTTGGGGGGAGGGTCATGTCTGATATGAGTAATATTATCAACAAAACAGTGTAGCAGCATCACAATCTAAAGCAGAAAAGGCCTTCTGATTAATGACTAGAAACACAGCTCTTTCACAACTCAGAAAGGCTTACATGATCAGATGCCACAGAGATCTGAATAGCATGAACATCACCACATAGCTGCAACTATGATTGGATGAAAATGAATGCACTAATGATCAGAATCCCTGAACTGCATTCGCCAAAAACATTTTGCCAAAAATCATTTAGTGTTTTGCAGAGGTCAAGTTCCTCCCCACACCCCTGAAATTATTATTACCAACTCCAAGGTCGCACTTACTTGAAAAAGGGGGTGAACTCACCCAAAAAAGGAATCACTTCCAGCACAACTCGCTGAGAGTGATTTCCTATGGAGGAACTCCAAACATCAGCGAGTTGAAACTCGGTCAGTTGTAGCTCAAGAGTTCAAGCTTAATCCACTAGTAGGATAACCATCCCAATAACTTCTGTGCTGATTCCAAACTAGCTTTAGTATAAGAATAAATTTCAGTAATCCAGTAGTTCAGAACAGCTTACAAAGCCAGATACTTACCTGGTCCTACAATTTAGGAATAATGCATTCAGGCTCCAGATGGAAATAGCTGAAATTTAAAAGTGTAACATATACCTCTAATGAAATAAACAGCCAGTGTTAACACAAGTAACACAGCAGTAAAAGTCTGTAGCCATATCACTGTATCAAACCTTCGATTCCAGCTCATTAATCAACAAACTAAGATGCTAACTGGATTGCTTAATGACTTCAGGCTGCCCACATTCCAAACACAATAAAACACCAATTTCACAGGTCCATAATGTATTCTGCAGTCAAATACAACTCAGCAGACACAAAAGCAAAATGACAGCTGGCAAATGTATTCTAAAAATTAACTAATGGTTCACAAAAAATACCAGCAAACTACAATCGCAAGATGAAGTTACATGCTAAAAATTTAAAATAAATAAAAATATAGACAGTGAAATGTAAAAGAAACCAACAAAAATGAATAGCATGCGTTGAGACCTATGGCAACTGTTGGACTTGGACATACGTAGTACTCTTACTTTTTTGCCCAAGAATAAGGGTAAAAGTCAGAAAATAATTTTAATTATCACTCAAATTATCTTAAAATGTTAATAGAACAACAGATTTTGCATCAACAGGCATTTTGTGAAGTATGAAACTCTATAATGTCTAACACTGATAGTCTGAAATCCTTAATAAGAAATTTCATGAAGACAAAAATAGGCAAAATCAAGAATGTTCTGCAAAACATAGTGCAATAAACATTGTAAGAAGTCAAAGGGAAGTATTTTGAGCAAAAGGTAAGAATGCCAAATGAAAAAGAAAGGCATGAAAAGGGCAGTTTGAGGGAACCCAAATTCTGGCATAAAATATAAGTAGAGACTGAAGATCAGTTTACCCTTCTCCCTTGTAAGGTTTTTAAGGTAATGAGTTTAGATGTGCAGTACTATAGCATGGCACTTACAGTTTTAGGATAAGGAGAACAAAACAGATGTCACTGATGCCTCAGGAGAGGTCATTAGACTACAATACATGTGGGTATTGAAGAGATACATACAACAAGAGACATTTGAAGTAAACAAACTCAATTTTGCAAATGCTGTTTGATTTGAATTGTCCAAAAATTGGCCATATAGCTAGCAAACTTTTTGGCACCATAACTGTATTAGCTTTGTGACTAGGTTAAGAGTTTTATGAGGAGTTAGAAAAATGAAGTGTGGAGGAAACAGACTTACATTGACAGAGACAGACAGAAAGCAGGAAAACAAGGCCGGTGTAAGTAGAACAGGGTAATGAAAAGAGATGAGGAAAAACATGATGAAGTCTGGAGGAGTAAAGAAATGTTTTAGAATGACATATTTTCTTCGGTAAAGCCAGTTTTAAGAAGGGTTCTCATTATCTCTTCATGTTTCAAGTTCTTAATACAACTGTAGTATCACCACAAACCAAGTTGGAAGCACACTTCGTTAGAGAAACTCCGTTTAATGAAAAAAAGCAGTATACATAAACGCATAACACCCACAGTATCCGTTTTCGCCGTCAACTTCATCAGATGGCTAAAACAAACAATGTGGGGGAGATGGAAAAATTACATGAGAAGATAGAAAGAGTGAACAAGGGTATTACTAGTGATCTGCTGTTTAAAGTGGAGGAAGAAAAAATTAAGTACCAGAAACTTCTTAGAAATATTGAATCCAAATGTATTGAAGTGCAGAACAGGAAAGTGGGGAAAATTGAGAGGGACACTAAAGAATACAAAAATAAAACACAGTACCCCAGGCCCAAAAGTTGGGCTAATCAGGGAAAGTCTCGTTGGGGTAGAGAACAATATGATGTTGTGGCAAATGATGAAGTATTTGTACCTGAAAATGAACAGGAATGTTTTGAATTCCCTCCACTCAGGAGATCTGAAAGACTGATGGATAAAGAACCTGTAGTGTACAATGCAAAAAACTACAGGGGCAGGGGATGGGGTTATCAGGAAAAGGAAGGAAAAGAGATGGAATTAATTGAGCTTATTACCCAGGATGGCAATAAATGGTCCTACAAAGATTTTAACATTTTTAATTATGCTGACATTATGGTTGATAGGACATTGTTTGATTTATTTTCTAAGGGGTTTGGGTTTATACCTAGACAGAGAACCAATATGTTCAAATTACTAGTGGATGTGAAAATGTTTTTAAGGAAGAAAAATTTGGAAATATTTTTTAATGGAAAAGGAACTACTTTTAACCA
>NC_056725.1:1420317383-1420447383 GCF_019279795.1 Protopterus annectens
GGACTGATACACTGCAAAAGAATAATGGAATGAAAAGATGGAGAAAATCAAGAAAACTTTGGATGAGCGGAGATCTCACAAAGTGGCTAAGGGTAACTCAGTTGTTGCACTGTTCCTTCTGCTAAGAACGTATTGACAAGGGTGACATTTTATTTTCCAGCCAGTCTCACACCTGATCATAATTTATAAAGTCAAACAGTTTGATGACTAGGAAAGGAGGGGAATGACACAACAATTCTCAGTGGGCCTAGAAGTAATTTCAATGATTTTCAAATCATGGCAAAGGATCAGAAAAGGATAGCTTGCCCAAAGGGCATGATATAGATAGCTGCCATGCATTCGTTAACATAGGTAAACTTAAAGAGGAAACTGTCAAGGTCAGGAAAGGCTTGAGCTCATTCTTAAAATTTTGTAGATATTTCCCAAATTTTGTATAGCAAGAGAAGTATTAGGTAAAAATGTGGATAGAAAATTAATTAACACGGAGAAGGAAGAGTTGCTGTCTTAAATGTTGCAACACTGAAATGTTATTAAGGAGGTATATTTGTTTGGCTTAGAGAATTCTCCGTCACAGTTTAAGGCAGCCGTTGTGGGATATGTTAAGGATGAAAATAATGAATGACATATATCTAAAGTTTTTCTATCCTGACATTCGGTACTCAGTTTATTAATCTCAAAAATTTGTGTATCTTCCCAGTTGCCTTTAAATGGTGCTTCCAGACAAATTACAGAGTATGTCTGCTAACCTTAGCATTAAACTGATTTATGTGCTGATATTCACATCAGCTCCTTGTCTACTGGTTCAAGTTATAAACTGGCAATGTTTATTCTCCAGAAAAATTAAGAGTTTCTTGATCCAAATAGCCAAATTTCTTTAGTAAACCTTGGAATAACTTTTCATATCCTTTAAGATAAAATTCTGAAAAACAGGCTTTTAAGATTTAACCATCTACTTAAGAACAGAATAGTGATATAACTTAATAGCTAAACAATATGCACATAATGATATTTGGGCTTATATAAATGCGGGTTTCCATCTATCTGAACAATTCTTAAATCATTTTAATGCATTTTTTTATATCGGACATCCTACACAATGCACTTATTTTTATTAGTTTACTTCTGAACTTATTTGATGTGAAATAAGGTAATACAAATATGCTAGTATTGCACATGATTTAATTAATATACCATACAGATACAACTGTCTGTACAGTAAATTAAATACCTTGAATCTTATTTTTATCACGATTCATATATATATATATATATATATATTATAGGCAACAAAAATCAGGATTTTATTGCCTTAGAAACAACCAACAAGTCTCACTCTCTGCTGCAGATTCTCAAGTTAGGTGGTCAGCTGTTTTTTTTTTCCAAGTAGGCAAATAAGTACCCCATTGGGGACTTCTTTCTATTTTTCTGACAAAAGTGTTTCTGTTCTTGTCTGAATTTATGTCTAAGTGAAATGGGAAGAAACTTGGCATAACATTAATTCCTGTTCTGTCTGTATGTCATGTATGCCATTTACCCATTCAACTCTTGCAAACAGGTATAATTCCCTCCTATTACATTTAGAAAACCAAAATTTGATGGCTCTCACCTCTAGAGTCATGGAGCAGGGTTTCAGTTCTTCAAACATTCCCCCTTTCTTTCCCTAAGAAGAGAAAAATATTCAGGGAGGTTTGGGTTTCCATTCCAGATCCCTTTTTGCCTTGGCCTTTGGCAGGTGATTTTGCTGTGGCCATATGAGAGCCCTTCGATAATCTGTCAGCTTCCCTCTTCCGTCTCCAAGAAGAGAAAAATGTTCAGGGAGGTTTTAGTTTCCATTCTGGATCCCTTTTTGCCTTGGCCTTTGGCAGGTGATTCTGCTGTGGCCATATGAGAGACCTCAGATAATCTCTCAGCTTCTTTTGACTCCACTGACATTGCTTGTCATGAAACTGCTAAGAGATGAGAGACAAGCACATCCTCAAAGGTTGCTCAAACACCAGTTTCAGGCAGTAGTGAACCTTACTTGCAATCTGATTCCGAGGGAGATGACAATACATCACAGCATACCTTTTCAATAGATACTCCCAGGAAAAGGATGCATATACTGAAATATACTTCCTCTCCTTTATCCACTTCAGCCAAGGTGGCAAATGAAGAATAATGTGCCTTTTCCAAAGGCTTATTTAAAGCCTTTCAGTCACTGCAATCTGAATCGTCTTAGCAATCTAAAAGGAATATGTCCCTGTCCCATTCAGATTCTGTTTCAAATGTGCAAGAAGTAGGCTTGGATTATGCCTCCCAAGTTTCTACACCAGATAACATGCAACATGAATTTGAGGAAAACAGACCTTCAGATTCTCCAAATGAAAATGTATCTTTTTTCTTAACACCATTGACCTAAAAATGATTTATTGCACAAGTGGGAACAGAAAGAAATGTCTGGAATCCAGAAATATATTGTGATGGTGTGAGGTATTCCAGTTATGCCAGGAGAAGTACAGCAATGGATGTTTAACATATGCTAGCATAGCTATCTGGAGTTTTGTAAAGTATTATATGTCATGTGCATATCAAACTTATTTGGACAGGTGCTTGTTTTGAAAATGTATTTTTAAATCTGCTTGTGTTAAAATTGAACCAACAGTGGGTCCAGCTGGACAACAAAGAAACACATCTATATTTCAGACTGTATTGTAACTGTTGAAATGAATATATTGTAACACAGGATACTGGAAGAGAAGAGAAGAGAAGAGAAGAGAAGAGAAGAGAAGAGAAGAGGTTAATCTCAGTCCAGCTAACTTTGTAAATAGTCGGAAATTAAATTACCTGGTTTAGGCCATGAAGATTGTATCTCATAATTCTGTTTGCAACCAGAGACAAAATGTCTGTGAAAACCAGGACTAGGAATCCTACCTTATTGTCCTTAGGGGTGCACTAATTGCTACCCTGAAAGGGTAAAACTTTTTGAAATGGTTTTATAGCTTCCATATGCTATAACACATCTTAGCAAAGCTGTGTGTGTGTGTGTGTGTGTGTGTGTGTGTGTGTGTGTGTGTGTGTGTGTGTGTGAGTGTGTGTGTGTGTGTGTGTGTGTGTGTGTGTGTGTGTGTGTGTGTGTGTGTGTGTGTGTGTGTGTGTGTGTGTGTGGTGACACATATGTGCTAGATTCTGGTTCAGTTTCTAGTAAAGGGGGTAGTATGGGAACCAGAGTCAGATGATGTGATCCCATTCTATAGCCAGCATGGAAAAGATATTTAGATATTAGTGAGAGATGTCACCTAGCTTGCAGCAGTCTGTTTGTGAAACCTGACAAGAAGGAAGACTACTCACCCATGTCATCATGCCTTGCTCTAATAAGTGAACTAGAGAACAGTAATTCTTTAATCAGTCAGGAAAATATAGTGAGATTAGTTAAGTGCTGTTTCTGTAACTGTATGACTCTATCTGTCTGTGTTATTTTTAATATTTCCTGTGATTGAAACTCTGGTGTTTATTGTAAATAGATATATAGTATCTTCATGTTCTTTTATTATTTATTATTAAATATATTTAAACTTTTCATTCTGGCTGGTCCTTTAGAGAATATTTTAATGTTTGAGAGTACTTATATTTATTTGGTGACACTGTGGCCACTCCTGAAAGCCTTGCTGCATTGGTCAAACACTACCATTTGCATTAGTATTCATTTTATTCAAGATAATTGGGTAACCTTGTAAGAGCCTTAAAGTAGCTGGCTTTGGAGTGTTCTGGTGGCAGTATCTACCTTCGAGTCTGAGCAGAGGGGGCATAGCTGGTAAATCTGTGCCAGCCTTGCCCAGGGGTGGGTGTGTGTGTGTGTGTGTGTGTGTGTGTGTGTGTGTGTGTGTGTGTGTGTGTGTGTGTGTGTGTGTGTGTGTGTGTGTGTCTAAATCAAATCTCAAAGAGTGTGTGTGCCAGATACTTGGAGCAGGGACACAGAGCACTGGTTTCACAGAGAGAGTGGTGGAGGACTTGGCTTGGAATATTCGGCTAAGGACTCAGCTCTACAGCTGTGGTCAGTGTGGAGTCTTATTTGGGGGCTGAAGAAAGAGAAAGGGAAACCCAACCCCAGGACAGGAGTGTGTTCTCTATGTGCTCTTAAGGGAAATTGTGCTTGTTGCAGAGAACTGCATCTGAAAATACCGTGTGTATCCAAATTTTCAGCTTATTTGAATCGTCTGTTGAATTACACTAGTTGGCACCCCATTCATCAAAAATGGGGTTTGGTAAAAGGACAGTTCATCAGACTAGCTCAAATGATTTCTGAGGATGTAACTTTCAGTAAGGAAGGTATAAAATTGTTAGATATGCTGTTAGCAAGGGGTTATCCTAGGCAGTTAGTTTCTGATATTTTTCAGGAAGTGAGTAGGAAAAGATATGAAGGAATTTATAAGCCATTGTTGTTGGCTGAACATAATTAAGTGTTTAAGAGAGAACCTGCAGGTATGACTGGTACAGAACAGTTTCAGAACTTTTTTGTTACAACCTTTGCTATTGAATATTGGGAAATTATCTCTATTTTAAGGGGAAATTGGAATATTTTTCTTGCTTAAATGGAGTTTTTGATTTATTGGGTAGTCATCCCAAGGTTGTACACAGGAGAGGCAGGTCTATTCAAAATTACTTTGAATACAATTCTGTAAACCTTTGGTCTTTAAAAAGCATGGTACTTACAAGTGTGGCAATTGTCCCTATTGCAGGTGCATTTTTGTTTCTGACTCGTTAAATATTAATCAATATGTTGCAAAAATCTCATTCCATTGTACTTGTAATTCCAAGGGTTTAGTCTATATTGCAAAATGCTAAGGTTGTTCTGATTTTTATGTTAGCAGGACCGATCGACAACTTAGAGACTGCATCTGCGAACATTGTTATGAAATTAAAAATAAGTGGAACAACAATGCTTTATTTAAACACATTTCACTTTTTCCATCACATAAAAATGTTTTATTTTTTTGGGTAGATATGGTTTCTAAGGATCCAAGGGGTGGTCCTTGGTCAGATTATTTGGAAGCTAAAGAAATGCCCTGGCAAATTAAACTCAATGCTTGCATATATCCTGGACCAAATGATCAAATAAGTATAGCTAGTATTTTAAAAATGAGGTCTTATGTGGTATAGTGATGATTATTTTTTACATTTTTTAATTGTAAATGTTTGTTTTGTATCACTATATGATTTTTCACCTAGTTCTGATTATGTCATGTGATTGGATGTTTTATTGTCATGTGATTTGATGATGGAATATTTAAATTGACATTTTTATTGTGTTTTTTTACACTCCGAAGAAGTCCTATTTATACTCAGACAAAAGCGTTAAATGAGTTTTTAATAATTTTTTTTGTACTGCGTTTTGTTTTGTTCCAAGTTCCTCTCCTCCGGGTTGTTTTTCAAATTTATTGGTAGTTTTTTGTGGTTCCTGGTTTTCTGAGTATCCAATTTTTGCTCCACGTGAATGTCCCTCACCGGTGTCCATGGTGAGGATTGAGACTCCTTGATCACTGACCCAGAGAAGGGGTGTCACAGATATCATGAGTTGTTGCACATAGACAATCCCTACAGTTTTAGTAGCCTTAGAAGATTATTTTAATGCAGCTAGTAGTGCTCCTGACTTTCAGCCACCAGCCGCTGGGAAATTTGATAAATTATACAGGATTCCACAGTCACACAAATTTCTCCTTAGGCATTCTAGGGAAGAACATGCAGCTGTTTCCCTTTCTAAATCTGCTGCTCCCAAACAGCTTATGGCTTCTAACCCAATTCCATCAGATAAAGATGGAAGACATTTTGATAGGTTTGGAAAGAAAGTATATCCTTCTTCTACTTTAACTCTTCAATTCTTATGATCCCTCTGGCCAAGCTACAAATAAGAAAAATGCAATAGTTTTTCAAATTAATATGAACCCAACAGCAGCACCATCTATCTTTCAGATTTTGGTGCTATTGTCAAGAGAGAAATTCACGGGTGGGTGAAACAGTTATTCTTCAATATGGGTTTCACTTTCTTCCCAACAACCCATACTCAATCTGCAGTCACAGATACATGAGATTTTGCATGGGAACTATTTCCAAGGAGGAGAAAGTGCAGGTGATTTGGAACCATTAGGACAGAAAGAAACATAAACATCAAAGAGACTTTAGGATTAATAAATGCTTTCATATCACTCTCTGGAGTCCAAGACCTCTGTTAGACATCAAAGGCAACACAACAGTCATGTGGTATATAAACAAACAGGGGGAAAATAGATCTTATCCCACTGTGCTGATTTGCTATGATCTGACAACGCAGCTTAGTCTGTATGTACAGGCCATGCACATTCTATCACAGCAGATATTTGTTGAAGACAAGCTAAACAGGACTAAGGCACAGCCTCATGAATGGAAGTTACATCCTGGGGTCATCCAAGAAATTATCCACTTGTGGAGAACTCAAGCAGATCCATTTTTCTCCATTCACAACAGACAGTTAAAGACGTTCTGCTATAGGACTCCTTGCAATAAGGGTTGGAACATAGATACCTTTTCATTCCCATGAATGGGAATGTCCCTGCATGTATTTCCAACCTTTCATCTACTAATCAGACTTCTTCTAAGAGTCAAAGGGACTTCAAAATAGTACCGGCAACTCCCTTTTGGCTCAGGCTACAGTGACTATCCTTTCTATTGAAAATTGCCAAGGGCAATTACAACAAGGTTCCTAACAGGATATATTTACTCACATAAGAAACTGATTCTCTGATTCATCCCAACCTTCGAGTTCTTCAGCTCACAACCTGAATGACAGAGTTCTAATACCTTTTAAGCTCATCTTCCCTGAGGATGAACAGCAGGTATTAAAGGAGGCTAATAAACATGCAACTAGAAAATTATATTTGGCTAACAGGAAGAGATTATGTAGCTTGTGCCTTGGGATGAACAAAGGTCCTGTAAGGCTTGAACACCACTGGTTATTTAATATTTGTGTGAGTTATTATTCTCTGGCCTTTCTTGCTCTTCCATTAAGTTTCATCTTTCAGCCAATTCTGCTAATCTGCCTATGGATCCTCCCTTTCTTCTTTACCTCAACTGAATCAGTTTCTGAAAGGCATATTACATATTTACCTCCCTGGAAAACAGGTGGTTTCTCCATGGGATCTTAACTTTGCATAGCAGAAACCTACTCTTTTCCTTTTGAACAGGCCCATGAGTCCAATTCAAAGTTCTTATAATGGAAAGCAGTATTACACATTGCTCTGACTTCTGTATAAAGTGTGTCTAAGTTGCAAGCTCATATGGTGACCCAGACATATCTTATCTTTCATAAAGATAGCATTTCTTTGGAAACCACCCTTTCTTTTTTGCCTAAAGTTGTTTCAGAGTTTACAATGAATCAAATCTATTCATCTCCCTGTTTTCTTTCCAGAACCAAAAACAAGGCAGAGAAGAGCTTGCATACTCTGGATAACCACAGGCAACTCAGATATTATACTGACAGGACAAAGGACTTCAGGAATTCTAATCAATTGTTCATTTCTTATGAATGTAAGAAAAATGAACAATCAGCACCTAAACAAACACTTTCTAAATGGTTGTTTCTTGCCAGTTTTGTTATTCATAGTATGCCGATCACTTCAGGCAAAGTTAGAGCCCATTCTACCAGGGCTATGGCAACTTCTGTTGATTTCTGGAATGGGGTGGATCCTATATACTAGAAGCAGCAACTTGGTCTTCTCTTCACACTTTTAACAAACACTACAAAACCGATTGTTTCTCTAGGCCAGGGCAGGGTTTGCCATAACCATTCAACAATGACTCCTAGATTCTCATCCCTCTTCCTTCCCTCTTTCTTTTTAAGCTTTGGTATTCATAGCTCAGCTTACTGCAACAGTGATTTAATGATTAACATAGTACAGTCATCTAAGTAAACTAATAACAGTAGATGCTCAAATTGATCACTATTGCAGTTCAACCACCATCTCTCTATTCCTTTTTTATTTGTGCCAAAGCTGGGATCTCTATCTTCCCTCTTCTCCAAGTATATTTTTAGTGAGGCTTTAGCCTCCTTTATACCTGATACAAAAAAGTTCTCATTTTTGATGTCAATATGTCTGCTTTTAAACCATCCCACCCCCAAGCTCTAACAGTTGCAGGGTCTCAAGGAAAGCGCCCTAAAGCTTTGGAAGCTGGCCAGATGTTTGATCCTTAGTAGAGAACATCTCATATAGCTTAGGCTACTGTGACAGTGAACTATTTCAACATCTGCTATCATTGTATGTCTACTTACACAACTATACTTTCTTCATGATGTACATATCCATTGCAGGAACTGTTCTTGTGCCCATTTGTTCTTGCTAATATGCTTAAAACCTGCATGTGTATGTAGATAAGCCTAAAGCTTAAATTGAAGCTGCTCACATCCAAGTCATCACTAAAAATGTCAGCACTGAATCTTATTATCCTGAATGCTGGAAAGGAAATGTTCACATTTTTAAAGCAAGGGAGTGAAAATTAAGTAGATAACAGCAGTTCAGTGTGTAAGGTGTTACCTGTGTTCATTTCCATAAGGTAAAAAGAGCTGCAGGTTCTTCTTGGTATGTATGAAGTAAGGACAAGGGAAAATAACACAGTAACATGACAAAGTAAATTATATCCCCATGCGCTTCTTTGCACACTCCACTGGAGTTTGCTAATTGTGTAATAAAGACTTGATTTAATTGGTGGGATGCTTTAGCTTTATCTTATTGTCAAATGTTAGAGATGTAAAACTGTCGCATGTTCAGTTTTCTTAAACTTCAGGAGTTAGTTTTACTACTGAAGTTGGCAGTGTAAATATGTGTTTTACTACAAGAGCTTGAGTCCCAGGTACAAAAATCCCACTGTCTCGAATCCAGGGACTCAGTGTCCTGTATCTTGTACAGACTTCCACTCACACAAAAATTCAAATATGAGTATAGGCAAGCAACTGCCACACCTTACCCAAACACATTATTTGAGATCAAGCGTGGTATGTGTGGCAGCCATAGGGAGAGAGGAAGTGGGAATGAATATAAATTAGGGAAGCAACTGGGAAGGGGATTTAGGCTTAGGGAGCAAGAGGGTGATTTTAGATTTAGGAAATGGGAGGAGAGTCTTATTTAGGGAGCAGGAAGGAAGTATATGATTAGGGAGCAATTAAGGAATTTATGATTAGGGAGGATTGCTTGGAGTTTTAGGTATAGGGCATGACTGAGAATTCAAGGTTTAGGGGGAGTGGAGTTTTATAGTTAAGGAATGAGTAATTGGGTTAGGGACTGGGTGGGAGTTTTAGTGTTAGAGTTACAGAATGATAAGGTTACACAGTTTAATAGGGTCAAGTACTGGGAGGACTAAATAGTGTTGTGAGCTAATAGCATGCAACTACTTGTAGTAGACCTATAAATATGACCACTTAAAGTTTTCTGCATTACTTTTGGAAATGAACTACACAATGGTAGAACAACACTTGGCTCAGTTTTATTAGCCCTCAAGAGCAGCTTGTCTAATGTTAGTGATGAACTTTTGTGTATTTTATTAGTACAAGGCAGAGCATGGAGACACTTAAGCAGCAAACAGGATCTGTGCTTCTGTATAACTTTACCGTTAGTTAACCCACCTTTGCATCTAGATATATACGCATATGGCAGATTTTTATATACATGTGTACAGCTGGAGATGTGTTCTGAATGACAGATAAGCATACCAACACAGAAAAATTCAAGTAGTTACAGACATAATAAAACACATTCTCTTCTACTGTATAACATCAAATACTTCAGAATAAATATGATCAAATTTTCATTTGGTCACATCTCTATATAACTACACCATGCCTGCATAAACAAATCATACAACAGCTGGATAATTTACTTGGAATTGTCCAATTGTGAAGACAGTGTACACTGAATAGGTATCTAGGAATAAAGAAAACAAGCATTACTAAAGTCCTTTTCATTCACTGCTCAATTTATTTTTTGAAGAGTGCAGTTGGATGCAGGTGCAGGCTACCAAGTGAATGGCAGTATCACTTGATTAAAGGTGATATCCTACCTCCATCTTGGTATGATAGAGGACAGTGGTCAGATTTGATCAATGCATTCTGCCACTCATTGCTGAGTAATTGCTTAGTACCTACTCTGTCTGCACCTGCTCCAGATGCCACTTTGCATACATTAAACTGGAAGCACTTTAAAATTATATCACTTTATGTTTGCTTGAACTTTTCGCAGAACAGAATGTATTTGAGGTTGCCTTACTTTTTCTTCTTGTCAAATTTCCATTGCAGGTATAAAGAAATTGAGAATTATGATTGCCTTTGTTACTAAATGAAAGGATAATAGAAGACTATACAACAGATTATAGAGAGAGAGAATCAGAGAGGAGCACTTGTTACAGCCAGAGAGACAGACAACCAAATAGAGAGTCAGGCAGACACATGTACAGAGAGAGATATCATAAATAGATAGCAAGCTGCAGTATATGTACATATATAAAATAAATACAATCTACCCCTGTTAACTGCATCATGGGAGAAAAGTAAATTACCCTTTAGGACATAAAATAATTTCCACACACTGTTTTTTGAATACACAGCAACACACAAATCTTTATTAATGAATTTATGCCAGTAATCCAGATTCCATTAGATTAAAATACGTTTTGCCATTTTTTCAGCTGAAAGTATGGCATAAACAAAATGTTTATGCAGGCTGTGAAACATGAAGCTTGCAAAAAGCATAATGGTTATCACATTGGGGCAGTCCTGAATAAGGTAAAAAAAAAATAGGTCCCACAGCAAATGCATCTGGGATCATAACCAGAACACCACAAAACAAGAGAATGCCTATCTGTGAAGGTGTTATGCTCTATACACATGTTTCAGCACACAGGCTTTTGAATATTCAGTGACACTCATTTTTATTAATACATTCAGGCTAATATATGTACTGCATAAGTGGGCAGACTAGTTTTCCTGCTATTACTAACAAGATTTTAGAACTTCCTGTAAAATTTAATATAGATATAACCCACAATTTCATAATATAGACTCTAAAATTCTAATTATGTGATGTTCTAATGTAAGCAAGCCCTTAACTTATACTTACAGCCTAACTCTATCCACAAAGATAATGGCTCATAGTTTCAAACATGCTGTCATTACACATCCTCCCAAGTTCAGTACCCCCCATTGTTACTGATTACAGGCCAGCTGCAAACACTTGCTCACTATTAAAAATCTGACAAAAATAATCTGCGATCAAGCACTGGAATATGTGCAAAAATATGACATCTCAGAAAAACAACATGGTTTTTGACTAATCAAATACATGGGAAACTGTTTTACCTTTGGCAATATTTCTAGTTTTAAAAAGAGCCTTTCAAATTATTGATCATAACCTCTTGCTAAAAAAAATAGCTGACCATGGTTTCTTTACAGAGTTGTGCATTGGTTAAATAATTATGTTTCAAATGGAACATTAACACTATTTTTTTTCATTGTTTGCCCTGGGATCTTCCTCATATGACCTGTATTATGTAAATAGATGACATTGTGCTCAACAGGGCTCATGCCTTAACTTCATGTTTACAAAAGAACTGTGCTTCAGTTTGGAACTGCTTTACCAATATCAAAATGATTACTAGCTCACAAAAATTCACATTCATGCCATATGAGACTACCAAAAGAATTGCAAAGATATAGCCCTTCAATACCAATGACCTTATAGTGTCACCTCTGCCTTTCATTACCAACCAAATGTATTTAGTTAAATTATTTGATCAAAATCTTTCCTTTCAAACCTGCATAGATCTAATCCCTTGCCAAAATTTTAAACCAACTCAAATCACCATATAAAGTTGCATGTCTTCATAGACACACAGTTTTCACAGACTAACTCTGAAAAAAACTTTAAGTTTGTCCCGGCACTTTGGAAAGCTCCATCTAATGGAATTTTATATATATATATATATATATATATATATATAGATATAGCTATAGCTATATATATATATATATATATATATATATATATATATATATATATATATATATATATATATATATATATATATATATATATATATATATATACATATATGGATATAGATATATAAATATATATGTGTGTGTGCGTGTGTGTATCTAGGTATTTCTTTATGTTGCCAATTAACTTTTTATCAACAGCAAACAAAGTCAAAAAGTTCATCTGTGATCACAAACATCTAAAACAAAAAAACACAAAACTGAAGTTATACCAAATGTAAACAAATTGCTTACATTTGCGATCATTTAAAACAAAAACATTTAAACATTTGGAAAAAAAAGTTATAGCACCGCCAACATTTTAAACCAACTCAAATCAGCATATAAAGCTTCACATCTTGTCACAACTGAGTCATATCAGTCAATGGCTATTGATGCATTTCTACCTATGACCCAGACCCCATGCCACAAAGGAATAACCTGTGATTATTTCTCAGGTGAGTCATGTTCAGTTAGTAACAGGGGTTGCTAGAGGTACTGGGTGAGGAAGGATGGGAGTGAGAGACCAGACTAGCTTGCCCATCCCGGGAGGAGGTAGGTGGCCTGGCTCACTATAACAGAAACAATACGAGACTGGCGAGCTCCATCCTACAAGCAGTGTACTGCTTAGTCTGGACATTACACATAGGTTAAAGCACACATGTATTTATCAAAGGCAGCCACAGCAGTGCTTACAAGGCTGCTATAGGATGGTGGATTAAGAAATTCCAAATGTCCTTGATCTCCTCACCATACCCAGATATGGGTTAGGTAGAATCCAAAGGAGGTTTGATGATTCCAGTAGATCTGGTGAAAGAGAAGAGGAGTTGGTGGTAGCTGATGGCCAGCTGCATGAAGCTTAAAAATAAATACATTAATTAAAAAATGTACTTAGACTTGAATATGTCTTACCTATTGTCACCTTTCTTCTGTTCTACTACAGACTGCAGAAAACAAAATCCTAAGATTTACTCACCTGCCTAATATTAGAGATAATCATTTTCTTACCATTTAACAGGGGAAATGATTATCCATTAGTGCTAGACCTTACATTCTACATTGAAATTACTTACCAAAATGCACTGCCCTCTAATAGAAAACAAGCTCATGTTGTATGGTACAGTTTAGTCCTTGAGAATTCAAGACAGCCTTTTTATTAACAGCAAACAACGTCAAAAAGTTCATCCATGATCACAAACATCTAAAACAAAAAAAAACTAAACTAAAGTTATAGCAAATATAAACAAATGGCTTACATTTACAGTCATTTAAAACAAAAATATTGCTTTTATGTGTGTGGTTTGCCCTGCCCCATCCTGACACTCCCAGAAATTAAATATATAAATTCCATGATCATACAAACACGGAGAAAGAAACTAACTCCTAAAATTATATTACAGTCGAACTGCAACAATTTGACTATAATATAATTCGACCGTTGTAACCACCAACAAAAATTATCAAAACGAGTGGCATGGGATAAATGCATGCTGGAATGAAACACATGGCAGACATACACACATATACACATTAATACAACAAAAGCCCAAGAATTTTTACAATGTCCAGTTTTTGTTTCATGATAAAACAAAAGGCAGTGGTGCACACTCTTTTACAATAAAGTACACTAAATTCGCTTCTGAACAAAAGGAAAAAGTATACAGATTACTTTTTTTTTAAATCCCCTAGACAGAGCAATAGTCTTGTAACAATATTACAGGGGGGCAACTTTAGTTTTTTTAAAAAAAAGCATCTGGTATATTAACCTCTGAACTGCTTTTTTATTTTATGAGAACATTGAAAGAAACTAGATGTGCAGGAGTCACCATCATCAATTCTTACATTTTCAAGAAATGTGTTAATTAATGTAATTCATTTATCAAGAAACTTTTAATTACTTTTCTCCTGAAAATCTTGGTTGGATTGACACCCTGAATCTGATGTATTTGACATTTCAACTAGAATGGACTATTATTAGCAAAAACATTTCCCATAAGATATAGTAGTAGTACTTTTAGTAAATCAAGGATATAGTCAGATTCTTAGTGTTCTAAAATTATGATTAAAGGCATTACAAGCTTTTCATTCAATAAGTGCATACCAAATGGTAAGGAAAAATACTCTAACATCAGTTCCTGTAACCTGGTGAAGTCAGCAGACAGTCAATGTGCAGGTTATATTACATAATATTACTCCTGTCCTGTTAGTTTATCTAGTTTATAGTGCTGGAAGAGAGAGAGAGAGAGAGAGAGAGAGAGAGAACATTTTACATCAAACTGCTATAATATTGGCAGTCAAAGCATCAACGCATGAAGTCAATAGCAAATGTCAACAGCTGAGTAAGCATTCTCTAAGGATTAACCTCAGCCCACACAAAGTAAAAAAAAAATATTGCAGGGGGGAACCACCCCCCCCCCACACACACACTCTCTCACACACACACACACACACACACACACACACACACACACACACACACACACACACACCCTGCTTATTATATATGCTAACTCTGAAATTGCTCAATCCCCAGGGTAGGGGCATATCCCCTTGCCTCAGTAATTGTTGATCTCAAACACCTGTCAACCATCTGATGTCCTTCCATTCATGTGTTACAGTATTCCTAATGGGATTCCCTGCGTCAGCAGCTTGACATCTGGCCAATATACAAAAACCTACTGTTGCTTTAAGGTAAACCATATGTCACATGTATGCTCCTCACATAGCATAGAGCATAAAGGTGATGTCCGGATGTACCATCCTCAGAAGGTCTTTGCTACCAGCCCAAACACATCTTTCAATCATCGGTCTGAATGCCTATGTTCTGTTTGCTGGTCTCCAAGACATTGCAGTTAACTGCTCTATTGGAGTTTTGTTTTTCTTGACTTTTAGTTGCTTCTGGGGGTTAATGTCATCCAGGAAAGGTAAATGCCAGTGCAGGAGACTGATTTCCTATAAAGACCACCACGCTGAGTGTTTATTTTGCCTAGGTGCCTCTCCTGACCATAGGACCTGCTCCATTTGTCAGGGTTTTGTACTGAAGACGCTGCTTATTAGACTATCTTCTCTAATATTGCATCTAGAGAATCAGTGACTCAGGCATCCCACTCAGGATATTATGAAAGGAACTTCCCATCCCAAGGGTCAGCTGTTAGGGAAGAAGAAGGTTAAGAAACCAAGACCAGAATCTTCCACTGTCCAGCCTCTGACAGACATTCTCCTGAGGTCAGTGAGAAACCTGAGGTTCACCTGGCTTTATCAGATTCCTCTTCCGCAACCTAGTTGGAGGCCGGTGGGGATCCAGCTTTCAGCATGTCCGATGAGACTTTGCAGACATCCATTTCAGAGGGTCATGGAGAACAATAATTGATTATTTCCTAGGGTCCTAGAATGTACCACAGATTTTAGTTAGGGAAGAAGTCCCAACTACTGTTATCAAATGTGTTCTGGGACAAATCCTTCTAAGTTTTACAGGACAGATGTCTCATTAAAGAAAAAACAAAAAACTAAACATGTCTGTCCTGCTCCTAGGGATCCACAGAGTGAGTGGCAGGCCTTCACTCAGGGTTTGTTAATGCTTTGATGGCATTAAAACCTCTTCTGGGGGTTTCTGTTCCAGCTCCCCCTTGGTCCTCTACTCCCCATAAAAGGCCCAGGGAACAGCATTCCTCTGAGGAGGAATTAGATTTTGATGAGGAATCCCTTGCTTACTTTTCCCAGATTCATTCTCCTTTGGACTATGGGTCAGAGGAAGAGGAATCTAACTGTCCTGATACTCATTTCAAATAAATTTATTTTGGTGACACAATCTCCGGGATGACTGAGTTTTTTAAATGGGATTCTACTTAGGTCTCTGCATTCCATAAGAGGTACTATGAGTTGCTGGAGATGGAATCTCCGAAACCTTCTACTATTCCTCCTATTTTGACTGCTTTGTTGGATGCATTTTCCAATGCCTCTAAAGCTCCTGATTTTCTTCCCTCTGCTCCCAAGAAACCGTATAGGTTTTATTGGGTGCCGAAGGACTGTAACCCCTCAGTGGTGTCTGTAGCCTTTGACAAGCCCTCTCATTTGCTTCCTTTGCCCAATGTTACTACCTTCTAATAAAGAGAGCAGAACCATGGAAAGGCTATTTAAGAAGGCTTACACCTTGGCTACCTTGGCTTTTAGGGCTCTAATTATCAGAACCATATTTCCAGGTATGTGTTGGCTCTCCTTTCTCAGGCTTGTAAGGTTATTTTTGATCTTTCAGACTCTGAGGGTAAAACTTCTGCACTTTCCTTGCTAGTGACTTCCTCCCAGGTGGCTCATCATTCTATCAAGTGTAGTTATGATGCAGGAGATGCCTCTCCTAGAACTGCTGCTTTTGGTTCAGTGGTAAGGAGGTATGCTTAGCCTCACCTTCAGCCCACTACCTGATGATAGCTAGGCTAAGTTGATGGATTCCCCTCTTGATAATAAACACTTCTTTGGGGAAGCTGCTACTGGTTTAAGTCCCTTCAGGATAAGGGGAAGGCCTTACAGGAATTAAAATACGTGTCTGTCTCTCCTGTTCCTAAATTTCAGAGAAATTAGCTCCAATAAGCTTACCTTTGTTTGTAGGCAATCTTGCTTTCCTACTAAGGGCAAAAAGAGTGGCAAACAGGCTCCTTCTGCTAAGGCTACTCAAACTTCAGGGACTCAGAAGTCTTCCTTTCCAGGTAAACCAGGTGCTGTCTGACTATCCATCTCTTCCTAGCCATGTTCTTCTTTCTCTTCACCTTTCTCTTTCTCTTCCTGATTGGCTTCAGATTACTCAGGATTCTTGGGTTCTGTCCATTATTCTCCAGGGGTATTTCATGGTGTGGAAATCCTGTCCCCTTTTATGAGCATTCCTCAGCCTCGTTGGGAATTACTCCTTTTTTTCCCAGAGGTACTTCAAGACCTTTTGACTCAGGGTAATATTCAAGAGATGCCTGTGTCCCAATTGGGGGGGGGGTTACTCCAGAATGTTTCTAATTACCAGAAAATAGGGTATTTGGAGACCAACTCTAGACCTCTCTCATCTAAACACTTTTCTGAAGGTGCCCAGTTGTCCCTTCAGACTCTGTTTCCTCTTTTGCTTCCTCAGGCTTATATGCTGCCTTCGGATCTCAATGATGCTTATTTCCATATTCTGATCCATCCCGCATCCCTTTTCAGGATTTTTTTTTTTATTTTTGACATTTCTCTGTTGCTTCCTAGCATTTTCATTTCTCTGCTTTGCCCTTTGGCCTTTCTACTGCCCCAAGGGTATTCACCAAATGCCTCACTCCTGTGATTGCTTTTTGCAGGCTTCAGGGGCTCCAAGTATTTCCTTACTTGGACAACTTGCTGATTCAGACCTCCTCTCCAGAAATCCTGATGCAAAATTTTAATTTTGCCAGTTCCCTTCTTTAGAGCCTGGGGGTCACAATAAACTTCAAAAAGTCTTCTCTGACCCTTCTCAGGATCATGTTTTTATAGGCTGCAGGATTTATACGGTGCCTATGCTGGCATCCCTGCCTCCTTCCAAGACCTTAACTCTCATTTCCATCTTTCAAACTCTTCTTCTTCTGGCCTTCATTACAGCCAGGGAGTTTCTGAGAGCTCTAGGATTCATGGCATTGACTATTCCTATGTGCCCTCTGGCCAAACTCCACATGAGAAAGTTTCAGTGGTTTCTGAAGTCAGTTTGGCTTCAACATGCACATATTCTAGACTTTGTAGTTCCTCTTCTTCTTGTCTCAAGAAGGAACTTCACTGGTGGATCCAGCAGTTGTCTCTAAATCCAGGGCTCCCTTTTAATCCCCCTCTTCCATCTCAGGAACTGTTCACAGATGCTACAGACATGGGACGGGGAGCAGTTTTTAGCTCGCTAAAAGTACAAGGGGTGTGGTCACCTCTTCAGCAGAAGGAGCACATCAGTGTCAAAGAGATGAGAGCTCTTCTGCTGACTCTTCAGACTTTTCATCCTCTTTTCCCCCTGGACATCTCAAGATATTTACAGACAATACCACAATGATGTGGTATATAAACAGAGGGGAACAAGATCTTACCTTCTTTGCTGGTTAGCACTCCTAGTGTGGAATATTGCTGTCCAGTATCAAGTGACTCTTCAGGCAGTTTACATTCCCTAAAATCAAAACATTGAGGCAGACACTCTGAATAGGTCCTTAACTTAGTCCCATGAATGGATGCTTTATAGGGATGTGTTTATGGACATTGTTCACCGGTGGGGTACTCCTCAAGTAGATCTATTTGCATCCCCTCTGAACAGACAACTTCATCTATTTTGTGCCAGAGTCCCAGGTCCTCTGGTGTGGAATGTGAACGCCCTCCCCCAGATTTACAAAGCCCGTTATAGCATGCAGGAATACTTTAAGAGCTATTTTCGGCAATATAGCTGACGTGCAATCCAGGAATGAGCTGCCAGGATGTGCACGTGAGCTATTAGGCTAATCCTGCATGGGCTGAAAATTACCCTCATTTGCAGGTGAAAACCATGCAAATGAGGGTAATTTGCGATCCAGGAAGTAGGCAGCTGTCAGTGCAGGACGAGTGCAATCTGCAGAAATGTACTCGGTTAGTAAACGAGTGCGTTCCTGCAAACTACAAAACGGAGCTATGACAGCTCCAAATAAAGGCTGCATATCACTGATGAAGCATGGCAATGACCAAGTAGAAGGCCACTGGCATTGCAAAATACGTAAAAAATTAAAAAAAAATCTACTTTTAAATTCCTTTCGCCAATCTTGCCTGTTTATGCATAGGGCAGCGGTGCACAAATGGGATCTGGGGGAAAATAATAAAATAAAAGTAAAATAAGCATTCCAACTAAAAAACAGTATTCAGCCATGCAAGTCAATGGCAGGCATAAGTCAACCTGGCCAGTGAGTAATGGTTGCTAAGGGGGGAGGCCCAGTGTGGGACATGTAACTATGCATTACCAGGCAATCCTATGCAAATGAGTGGAAGGATAGTGAATCCCAGATTTCCCCAGGGTGTGAGGCAGGTCCCAAGAGTGTAATAGTAGAAATAGCTGGGTGCAAGACTAGGAGATGGGTGACATCATGGGCGGGTGTGTCAGGCATACTGTAAGTGGATTGGAGCCCTGTGGCTCAGGACTGCTCCTAGCTTAGCACAGCTTAGCTAGAGGTGTGTCCAAACTGCCTATCACTCCTCACAAAGTGTAAGCAGGTGTGCACGCCACTCACCAGGTTTCACAGGAAGAAATAGGAAGTTAAACCAGGAAATAGCAGCTATGTGCACATATGAGCACTCTGCACGGCGTGCACACAGGCTTAAACAGGGAGGCAATGGGAAGGGAAAACAGCAGTAGGAAGGTAATCAAGGAGAACTAGCTAAGATGCCAGGTGAAATCTATCAGAATCAGCTAATTACACAGGCAGCAGACCAGCTCAGCCCAGAACACCACTATAAACCAAGCAAATACCTACCCCCCTGGTTTTTCCACACTCTACACCACCGGTGTATACAAGTGGGGAAATTTTAAAAACAAACCTACAAAATGAGAAGGGTTGTAGCAGGCAACATAGAACAACATGTGCAAGAGGCTGAGGGTGGTGAGAATGTCAATGCTGCTGAACAGCCCATAGTGAGGAGACAGAGAAGAGTGTACAGACCCAGGGTAACCTACCAGGGGCTACATGAGCTGGAGATAGTGGAGCGCTATAGGGTGGACAGAGACCTCCTACAGCAAATCATTGAGCTGTGCAGGCCACACCTGACACACCACACAGACCGAGAGGAACCCATTCCAGTGGACACCAAGGTATGTGTAGGCCTAGGTATACTAGCCAAAAGTACCTCCCAAACCACAACTGGGGATAACATGGGCATCTTACAGGTATCAGCATCCAGAGTATTCCACCAGTTCCTGGATGCCATGTCAGCACATGCCAGTGAGCACGTATATTTCCTCAACACACGTGAGGTGTTGACCCGCAATATGCATCTCTTCCACTAAATAGCTAACTACCCTGGGCTAGTGGGTGCTATAGACTGCACACACATACACATCAAAGCACCACCCGGTGAGCAGGGTAGGGCCTACATCAACCGCACGGGCAACCCCTCCATCAACTGCCAGGTCATATGTGATGCCCAGGGCATTATACTGAATGTGTGTGCTGGCTGATCCTGCGGAAACAGCTGCAGCAGGAACAGCATGGGGCAGGGCCACACAGCCCCCCACCAATGCCATAGCCTGTACAGACACATAGTGACTCAGAGGAGGAACAACCTGAGCCTGCCCCAGTAGGCAGAAGGGGGTATGCCAAGTATGCCCTGACCTTGGCAAAGAGGTAATGCATAGCATATGCACTGACACAGTAGGGGCCCAGGGAATGACACCTCTCTCTGACTCGCACAGACAGTAAAAGAGATGCCAGACATGACATTACCTGTGCCCAACCATGTATAGGGGTGTACTATGTGCATCCGACATAGGCAGCCCTCCAGCACCAACCTCAAGTCCGGCACACCCTCAAGGTAAGTCAATCAACTTACCAATTGCTAAATGGAGTAGAATGTGTTTTTACCTGTAGCCATGGTATGGATGTGAACATGCAAGGGAACTGGGTGGCCGGATGTCAAGGCAGCAGACAGTAGACACCCATAGTGGCATCATGAGATCTGTAACACATACTGGAGTCACCATAGTAGCCAGTAATACACAGAGTGACAAAACCCACTGCAGGAAATGGCCGGAGCAACATGGCTGTCCATAAGAGCCACACGTGCCAGTCAGGAAGGATCACATACCCAACACCAGTTTCAGCCAGCAGGACAGGTGAAGACTAACACAAACAAATGCTGTATTATGGCCTCTGAATGTGCCCTATGGGTAACCCCTCCCCCAGCCTACACAGACAGACCGCAGTAGGCCAGGCAGTTGGATGTAAGTTGTGAAGGCTAGGAAGTCAGAAACTAATATGTAGGTAAACAAAGCTAGGATCTGTAGTACATTGGTAAGCCTCTAGACAGTAGGATAGGTAAGACTACAGACTGAAATGGAGTACCTGACATACCAGTACAGTCCTAGCAAATGTGTACAAGTGTCAGGTGCGCCCCCCCCCATCCAACGTACACTTAGAGTAGAACAGTAGAAACAGTCAGGTGCCCCCCCCCCACTATGCAAAAATGTAGCAACAGTTAATGGCAAATGACTGATGGATACCCTGCAGACACAGCATGCTACCTGTTGGTGTACAACACAAAGGTCAGCACTGCAGTACAAACTACCTGGACGTGATCCACACATGCAACACAGATGGCCATACTGAGCATGCTCACACACTTAGAGGAATGAAGGCAATGTCAGTCAACAACATACTGAGAGGTCATACTGGGTATGCTCACACACTTAAACACATGAAGGCCATGTCTTCAAACACCAGTGGACCAGACATATCTGGATGTTGCAGTTCTCATTGCGGACACATGTCAGTATGCACCACTCCTGCCTTGCACACACAGTGGATAGGAAAATAGACAAATATGTAAGGACAACACACTATAATTAGCCACAGGTACACGGGCATAGATGTGTGGAAAAGGGTGACCATGACAAGGAACCATGCAGGCCTGTCATAACAGGTGTGTGTATGTGTATGTGTGTGTGTGTGTGTGTGTGTGTGTGTGTGTGTGTGTGTGTGTGTGTGTGTGTGTGTGTGTGTGTGTGTGTGTGTGTGTGTGTGTGTGTGTTTGCTATTCGTATCCTCTGTAGAGGTGGTTGGGAGTGTGTGACACCTGTGGGCAATGTGGAGGGGTTTTGCTAATTTCATTTATGGTGGCCCTACTATATATCACAATGTCAACCATACAGGGATAACAGATGTGAATAGCTGAGAGTCTGGGGTGCAAAGCCATACCCATACCCATACATGTGACATCAAGGCCAGCCAATCACAGCTAGCAACCCCACTGTGCCTTTACGTGTGACTCACAACGGACATACCATGCCTGACAACATGCTCTGTTTGGACAGATTACACTGAAATCAGGAAATGCTGTTAGCATGCTATCAATGTAGGTGCAGAGTAAATCTGCTGACCAGTACCAGTCCTTGCCACATGTGGGCAAGACTGGCACAACTGATGATAATCTGTGTTCACAGCATGAGGCAGACACCCCAGGTACAGTTCCACATGTCACTGTACATGCATGTGGGATGTGTGCACATCCTAGACACCATCCATGTCATGGACTCGGGAACACATACATGGCAAGTGATGCACAGCATTGGCCACACACAATAGTCACACAGGTGACTGGATGACGGATGCAATACCCACCTGTGTGGGCAAATGCAGAAGCTACAGGCCTGTGCCACAATGTGGACCATTGTCATGTGGCCTGATGCCAAGGTATATCCATGGCCTACCCTTGTATAGCCTGCTGGCACTGTTGGCCATCACACACCCGTGCAGACATGCACTCATGCATGTCCAAACTGGCATCCTGTGTGTTCGTGTGTGTGTTGTATGGTGTGTATGTCCACATCCACATGCACTACTCCCCCAGGGCACAGTGAAGCATGCCACCTGATGTCTGACACCCCCTCATACTCACTGCCCATACGACCTCCATATGACCCGTGTGGTGCATGTGTTCCCTGCACATTGATGTGTTGTGACAATCCCACTAGTGACATGTTGCACTCCTGGCACTGCCAAGTGTGTTAATGTGTGTGCGTCCTTGTGTGAGTGTGCCTGTGCTGACACTGGTACCTGTTCATGCAGATAAGCACGTGTAAGTCACCTACTGTATATCTACCATAACCCTGTTGCAGATGTCACTCACCATCACATATATGTTCTGAGTGCCCCCCACCAGATCACCCATGTGTCGCATCCAATAACAGCATCAAACTGTGATAGCACTACATAGCTGTTTGGGGTTAGATAACCCATGCTGGTAGGTGTGTGGCACAAACATGCATCAGTTTTACCCTCCCACCCCTCCCTGGCATGTATTCACCTCTGTCTGCCTCCCCACCCCCTCTCTGGTGGATGTGGAGGCCCACACCTGCATTGCTTAGGCAGCAGCAGATGTATTTTAAGTGATGCGCATGATCAGCTGATGGCCTCTGCATGAATTGCAGCCATTCCCTAGCCGATTGCATGTGAAACAGGTGTGGTAACATTCCCATAGCCAATTGCATGGAAATGCACTCCAATACCTGGGAACATCCTGGTGGTGTTGGCCCTTGTCTGTCACTGTGATCAGGAGCTAGAATTGTCATTTGGTAAACAGCATTTCAGATGGATTGAGGATTGATCTCTAACAACATACACTATGGAAAGAGGGCAACAAACAGGAGGGGGATGTGTGCCTGACCTGACTACAGACTGTAAGTGCTGCTATACTGCATATGGAGTAATGTTGGAGTAACAGTATTTGTCTGGATATGCCTATCGTACATGTCGCAATACCTGCCATGTCAGTTCCATGTATATCAGGAATTCCCATCTGCAGGGTCATCTGCAGACAGGCAGTGTTGTGCCTTTGGTTTCATGTGTTAGCCACAATGCATCTATCTATGGAATGCCAAAGGTAGTGTGAGGATTGCAGTCTGTTGATGGTGAAGGCCGTGACAGTTACAGACTACATATCTCTCATTGGACATATGTTGCAACAAACCCCATTACAATGGTAGATTAATGAGGGTACCACAGCAACATGTCTATACTGGCCCTGTGTATGTGCTGTCAGCCACACCTCTGTCAACCTTTGTACATGTGTCATGCATGAAGTGGTGCATATGTGCTGTACACTGTAAATTGTGTCATCATATGTGATAACAAGCCAGTGATATATCAGAGTGCTACACATGTCATGTACAGTAGGGGTTACAGTTAATGCCATAACCTGGACATTCTGTGGATGTTTGAACAGTACTGAGGTCTGTGTAGTGACGGTGAATGTCAGCAGTGTGTGTATTGTTAATATGTACTATGGCCTGTGTACAGACTGTGGTAGATGTCATTGTTCTAGCTCCCCTTCTATCTGATGTTACATGCTGCCCCACTGTATGGTACCGTTTTACCTTACATGTTTGTAGGGCCATACACACACGTGTCCTATATCACAGACAGCCATCAGACCAGACTGTGTAGCAGCCCAGTATATGTAGGGTCATTCTGTGAGTGGCACATATGAGGATGGTGTAGGACAGATAGTCCATATACTGTACTATTATGCTAGCGTACCATATTTGGCTGTGGCTGTGTTCATATTGGTTGTGGTTATGCACTGTCACACAGGTGTATCCTACCCTGTGCTGTGACATGGCTGTCGTGCCTGCTATATATGCAGGTACTGTACTGTGATAACCTTAGGATGTCTGTCAGTAGCCAATGGCACACATGTTATGAGCAGATGTCACCTTCCACACACACACCATGTCTGTGACAACAATCCCAATGACAGTAGCAAATGTCTATTAATATACCAGCTGTACATACCAGACATCCCTTTGCACTATGACATTGGGACTATAGAGGCTGGGGTATGGCTACTGTCTAGGACATATGGTGGGACTATATGGACATGTACTTATCCAGATAGCCATATATATATATATATCTGAGTACTCATGTGTAGTACTTCCAATTACCACTGTCATGGCAACCACCCACTATGAATCCCTACATCATGTGGGCATATTCCCTGTACATTCCCTGTGTGATGGACATCCTTCCTGTGTGTGGGCATCAATGTTATAGACAGCAGGTAGCAATACCTCTTACAGGATAACCTACACACTCAGGGCAGCCACATATATGTAGGAGGAGCAGGACATACAGGCAGGCTGTGAGTAGAGTCGTGTAATGCTTTGCATAGTACTGGTGTTACAGGGTGTGTGTGTGTGTGTGTGTGTGTGTGTGTGTGTGTGTGTGTGTGTGTGTGTGTGTGTGTGTGTGTGTGTGTGTGTGTGTGTGTGTGTGTGTGTGTGTGTGTGTGTGTGTGTGTGTGTGTGTGTGTGTGTGTGTGTGTGTGTGCATGTGAGTGTGTGTGTGTGTGTGTGTGTGTGTGTGTGTGTGTGTGTGTGTGTGTGTGTGTGTGTGTGTACATACTAGTTTACCTGGGACTACAGTCTGTCTACATAGTTCACTACTGTGGACCTATCCTCTAGCTGGACAGAGGTGTGCCTTTCATGTGTTGTCTGTCCACCACACAGGTCCTGTGTCGGATAATACACTGGCAGTGTGTGTGTTGTGTGCTGGCAGTACATGGCTATATCCATTTGTGTCCCTGATGTCTTACTCCTGCATAAGGGTATGTTGCAACACATCCTGTAACACCAGCATGTTCCAGGGTGTGTAACTTCAATATTTCGAGTATGGCCCTGTGTTCCTGCCTTTGTCCTCCACATATATGGCAGGCTTTGTCCTGCTGTGATACGGTTAGGGGTTGTTA
Source organism: Protopterus annectens (assembly GCF_019279795.1). Classification (NCBI taxonomy): domain Eukaryota; kingdom Metazoa; phylum Chordata; order Ceratodontiformes; family Protopteridae; genus Protopterus; species Protopterus annectens. The sequence goes on from NC_056725.1 coordinate 1,420,342,858, forward strand.
GGTAATGGCCTATCATTAATTACTGCTAGCATTCCTACTATCATCCCAGTCATAATGTGGACTTCCACAACATTTGTTGGTCAGGGTCCATACATGTGACAGATACATTGACATTACCACAAGTAATATATGTCCCCCTAGGGCTTCACTACAGGGTGTAACTGGAGGCTGCTGAACTACATCTGATATTGTTGATTGTTATGTATCGTGCAGGCAAATCCTTTGTCTACTGTTGTACGAATTAAAGGGTTTGGCCTGGACACCATAGTATGTTATATATCCACACTGTCTACATCTACTGTTTTGTGTGGGCCTTGCATCCATCACTGGTTATATACATCAACATCTGTGTGCTGTCAGTAATGGCATACATTATTGTATGGTACACAAATAAAGATTGTCTGTGTATACATACCTGTGTGTCATGTCATGTCCTTTGAATTGTGAGTGGGTATATGTGCAATGTATGTATCCCCTTTGTGGGGCTGATTGCCACACCACACATGTCACAGGTACTAGTTACAGGGCTTGTGGCTGGGGATACACATTCCACCCAATACATCCACACTACTTCTACATATGTATGGTTACTAATACCCTTTGTTTGTGTATATATGTATGTGCCCATATATCCCATATATCTTATATATATATATATATATATATATATATATATATATATATATATATTTTTTTTTTTAATACCTGCACATGATTGTCACTGTATGGATGTGTGTGCATATCTGTACCGTTGTAATGTGTACCCTTCAACAGAGTACATTCCCTGAGGTACAATGGCCTATCTGCATGATATGTTACAGATATTGCCCTGACATGTACAGGTGACTTAAATTACTGTTGGAGCATTGTTGCTGTGTTGCGGTGAGTCCTGCTGTCAAGTACTGCATGTGCTGGATATTGGATTGCACAGCATATCCGTTAGGGTTGGGGTGGGGGTACATAGCAGTAATTACCAGGTGTCCCTCATTTGTGCCCACACCCCCATTAACTGTGCTCAAGGTCTGTTATGTAGTACGGAGTGGGCCAGGAGTCTGTTCCCATGTGGAAATCATATTCACATGTCTATCTGTATATATATATATATATATATATATATATATATATATATATATATATCTATGTATATATGCATAAATATATATGTGAAACCCCCATATATAGAGGGATAGAACTGGACATTGATATAGCTCTAGCTATGTATATATATTCATATATATATATATATATATATATATATATATATATATATATATATATATGTGTGTGTATGTATGTAGATATATATGTATATATATATATATATATATATATATATATATATATATGAATATATATGTATATGTATCACCAAACACCATCATACTAGGTGACTTCAATTACCCTAATATAGACTGGGAACACTACTCAAGCCCAAACACCCTAGCCCAAAAGTTCCTGGAATTCATAAACTCAAATGCCATGGAACAACTAGTCACCATCCCCACAAGAGGAGAAAACATACTTGATCTCATCATCACGAACATGGGAGCACAATGTTCAACACCGGAAGTATACCCCTCACTGGTGAGATCAGATCACAAACTAATCTTGCTGGAGGTCCTCATCCCACCCCCACCTGAAATAAAAAAGACCACAGTAAAGAACTTCTCGAAAGCCGACTTCACACTTCTAAAGACTAGTGTGGTCTCCTTTAAGGCCCCGGAGCCGGGAAAACAGTACTCAAGCCGCTGAATCACTTACAAATGCCTTCTACCAGCACCTGCAGGACTGCATGGATAAGACAATCCCAAGCAAAACAAAGACTCTTTGTACGAAAGGCAAGTGTCCTGTCTGGTGGACCCCAGCCATAAACAAACTCTACAACAAAAGGAGGAAGCTACTACAAGATAGAGAAAAATCCTTAAAAGGTAAGACACCTTTGATCACTATAAGTAAAAAGCTAAGAGCTCTCATAAAATCATCCAAAGCAAATTTTGAGAGAAAAATAGCTAAAGACTCAAAAGACAATCATAAGGCCTTCTTTAGCTATGTTAGAAACCTGGGAGGAAACTCCCAGATATGCTCAGAACTAGTTCAAAATGATGTGAAGATTACTGATCCTACAGACATTGCCAACATACTGGCTGACAGGTTCAGTGCAAACTTCTCCCCACCCCAAAAAGAGAGATATCTATACCAAATGGTTGCAGCCCCCCAAACATCTCAAACGCCCAAGTGAGAACTGCTCTCTCCAAAGCAAAAAAACACAGCATCCATGGGACCTGATGGTGTCCCAGGCTGTGTGCTCCACGAACTCAACGAGGAATTAAACCCACAGCTAGGACAGCTGTTTAATCATAGTCTCACCTCTGGATACGCACCCAGGGAGTGGCGCACTGCGACTGTGGTCCCACTTCACAAAGGCGGTGCCTCCACAGACCCTGGAAATTACCGGCCCATTAGCTTGACAAGCCTTATCTGCAAAGCTATGGAGAGGATCATAATGGACCTCATAAATAAAGACATAGGGAATTTGCAGACTTTGGATCCAACCCAGTTTGGCTTTGTCAAAGGCAGATCATGCCTTTTAAACTTGGTTGACTTTTTCGAAACAGTCACCAAGGCCATTGATGAGGGAAAGGCAGTCCATACAGCCTACCTCGATCTGGCGAAGGCCTTCGACACAATACCCCACTCGGGTATCATTGAAAAACTCATCAGCTTAAATGTTAACCCATACATCACAAGATGGGTTGCAAACTGGCTGAGTGACAGAACCCACAATGTCAGAGTTGCTGGCGCCATGTCAGACTCAAAGCCTGTCACAAGTGGTGTCCCACAGGGCTCAGTCCTGGGCCCACTCTTGTTTGGCATCTACTTTTCCAAAGTACAAGCAAACACAGGAGGGTTATGGCTGACAAAGTTTGCAGATGACTGCAAACTGGGCGCCGTAGTCGAAAACACATCTGACACAGATATCCTTCAGAAGGGCCTCACAGAAACGGATGACTGGTGCCAGAGCCATGGCCTAAAGTTAAATGCCAAAAAATGCATAGTCATACACTTCGGGAAAAACAAGGTTACCCCTAGCTACCATATAGGTGGTAATCCTCTGAGCACAGAAGAAGTTATCAGGGACCTGGGGACCCAGGTTGACAGTAGCCTGTCATTCGACACCCATGTAGCTAAAGTAGTTAGGAAGACCTTCTACATTGCCCACCTTATCATGAAGGGATTCACATCTAGATCAAGGGAGGTCATAGTCTCCCTATACTCATCACTCATCAGACCAATGACTGAGTACAATGCCCCATTCGGAATGTATCTGACCCGACACTTGCAGCAGCTGGAGAGGCCACAAAAGTTCCTCACCAAAAGGATAAAGGGTCTCAAAAATCTGTCCTATGCTGCCCGACTGAAAGAACTCCAGCTCTATTCAGTCGCCACCGCTTGCTCAGAGGTGACCTTTGCCTGACATACAAGGCCATGTCTAACCCAGATTTGATGAATATGCTTCACCTCAAAAAATCTAGATCCATCAGAGCCACAAGGGCGGGAGACTTAAACCTCGACACGGCTATTAATAGGACGTGCTGGAGGGATAGATTCATCACCCAAAGACTCCCTATGCTGTGGAACAAAATCCCAGTATATGTGAGGCAGAGCACCTCGCTGGCCTTGTTCAAGAGAAATCTTGACCAATGGATGGGAGATCGCAGATATACTCCAGGGATTACCTCAGTGTCACTGCTAGACAGAGGCACAGCAAAATAATGGGTATAGTTCCCCATACAAAAGGGGTGGCGTAAGCCACAAAACTATGGGCTAGGCTTATAAATGCCCTCGGGCAGATAGCCTAGTATGAACCTATGAACCTATGAACTACCGTGACTATAGTGCATAGGGTCCTGAGTTTGAGCCTTACAGAGGCAGTTTATTTTGTTGCTGGGCAGAACATGGGCCGTTGGATCCAGACTGATTACGGCACTTTAAAGCAGTTGTAGGCAGGTTTGCGCAACTGTAAGCACTGATAACCTCCGGTTACAGTTTCTTTCACTCAGTTAGCTTCTACTTTGCTTAGTCTGTGTACGCAATGCTTACCCCCGCGCAAACACACTTAGACACACTTACTACTGTTTATTTGTGCATAAACCTGCTTACTAGTGCCTTATTCATTATGACACTGACACTTCACATGTACATTTCATGCAGTACTCCAGTTCACATTTAAATGTTATTATGTAGGTTATACAGCAAAAGGATGTAGAAATATGTTCATATACAGATTTCACATGGAAAATGGTATGTGCTGCAGTGGGACTCGAACCGGGAATGTCTGTTCATTGGTGGATGCTATAACCACTACACTATTGCTGTGCAGCTTCATTTGCATATATATTCCTTGTTATCCACTTCAGCTTTTTCAGCTGCTTTAACCGTAGCTAAGCGATAGGCAAACTCGTGCACCTACAGTTAGCTGTACTCGGGGTTTTGAAAAAATAAATACAAGGGTTTCTTCATTTTATTTCAATGTACTGTTGTTGTTGAACACATGGGGACTGTTGGTGGGGATATGCGAACACCTATGAGCAGTCTCGCTCATTTATTTACACTTTCTTCTGTTCTACTTTGCAGGGGCATGTTTATTCTGAGAGCCCTGCTCTCAGACACGCCCCCTGCACTCATCCACGCTCAGTGTAGGATTTGGAGCTCAGGCAGCACACCTTCATTAATATGCATGGCGCGCTGCCATCCTCCTCTCAAACTGCCGCTTATGTGCAAGACTAATTTAGTCCTGCAAGACAAATTAGCAAATCCAGGGGCCTGTCTTTTTCTTGGAAAGGGATGTTTGTTTATTCATGCCCTCCCCTTCCTCTCATTCCAAAAATCCTGTTCAAAATTTGACAGGATGCTCCCAAAAACTTGTTAGTGACTCCCTTTAGGTGGAGACAACATTGGTTCCTTCCGCATTTTGCCAAGGGCAGTCATCACAAGTTACCTCACAGTGTGGAGCTACTCACAAAAGACAAGGGATTTCTTATCCATCCCCACCTGTCTACTCTTCCACTTACACTGTGGGTGATGGGATTATGATTCCACAGACACCTTTTTTCAGAGAACATGCTTAGGGTCCTGCAGGAGGCCAGGAAACCCAATACTAGGAAATCCTACTTATCCAAATAGAAGAGGTTTTCTGTTTGGTGTCGCTCTCATAACCTGGATCCACTTACTGTGGATGTTCCTTTGGTTCTTTCTTATTTGTATTCTTCTGTTAAGGCCTACTTATCAGCTATCTCTGCTTGTGTGTCTTTATCTCCTCCTTTAGTTTCTAGATTTGAAGCTAAATAATTCCTTAAATGTGTGTTTCATATTAAGCCTCCCAGGAAGCCTGTTCTTTATCCCTGGGTTCTTAATTATGTTTTGGAGAAGTTGACTCAGGCTCCTTTTGAGCATGCTGCTTCAGCTTCCTTGTAACATTGCTCCTGGAAGACTGTTCTTTTATTGCCCCTTACTTCAGCCAGATGGGTGTCTGAGCTCCAAGCCCATATGGCTTGTCCTCCTTTTTTGGTGTTTCATAAGGACAGGGTGTCTTTGTGTACTGATCCTTCTTTTATGCCCAAGGTGGTTAATGAGTCTATTCATTTGCCTACGTTTTCCCTCTCCGCAATCTGCCAGTGTGACGGTGCTGCATACTTTGAATGTGCATAGACAACTCAGATTTTATTTGGATAAGACTAAGTCTGTTAGAAAATCTGATCGGTTGTTTGTTTCTTTTCATCCCAAGTCCCTATGATTGGCTGTTTCCAAGCAAACTATTTCTTCTTAGATCTCAAATGTTATTTCTTTTTTATTATACTTTTCATGGTAAGAGCCTTCTTTCTTCTGTTAAGGCTCATTCTACTAGGGCTGTAGCTTCTTCTGGTGCTTTTTTTCAAGGGTTTGGATACTAACTCTATTCTTAAGGCAGCTACCTGGACTTCTGTGCACACTTTTACTAAGCACTACAAGTTGGATAAAATCTCCAGAGCTAGAGCTTGTTTTGCTAGGGCCATCCATCATGGCTTCCTAGAGGGTTCTGCTGGTCCTTCCTCCTCCTCCCCAAGTTTCTTCTTGAGCTTTTGCACTTTCCTAATCATTAGAAATATTGCAACATGTGAATGGAAGGACATAGTACAATTGTGTGAAATCTTACCATAATAGCAGATGTCCTTTCCTTCACTGCTGCAGTATTCACTCCTTCCCTCCTCCTCTGGTCCATTTCCCTCCTGGATATAGTGGTTACCTCTTTTTTTCCTTGGACTGGCATTTCTGCTAGGGCTATCATTTCTGAGGATTGTACGTCCAGACGTCACCTTTATGCTCTATGCTATGTGAGGAGCATATGTGTAACATACGGCATACCTTAAAGCAACAGTAGACTTTTGTATACTTACCGGACGTCAGGCTGCTGAGGCATGGAATCCCAATCATTAAGAATACTGCAATAGTAGAGGGAAGGACATCTATTGCTATGGTAAGATTTTACACAAATGTGCTTTCTGTTGACCAAAGCATGTTGACAAATAGCTGCCAATATCAGAGTATTTTGCTCCAAAGTGCTAAACCCATATATATATATATATATATATATATATATATATATACATATATATATATATATATATATATATATATATATAGAGAGATTTTTATATATATATATATACATATGTATATATATATATATATATATATATATATATATATATATATATATATGTGTGTGTGCATGTTTGTGTGTGTGTGTGCATGTGTGTGCGTGTGTGTGTGTGTGTGTGTGTGTGTGTGTGTGTGTGTGTGTGTGTGTGTGTGTGTGTGTGTGTGTGTGTGCGTGCGTGCGCAGGTTGTGTTTGTGTGTGTGTGTTTATGTTACATAATGATAGCTGTTGATGGTATCTCCATACAAGGTGGCGTCTAGAGTAGAACCATTCCAACAATGCAATTTGTAAAGCTTTACTGAACAGTAAGAAACACCCAGAGAGTCAGAAAGTAGCATACTGCTGCTGATAAGAGCACCTGTAAAAAAAAGGCTGTTGTACACCATGCAGCAATTTGCTAGTATGACTCTGGCATAATTCATGTGGGCATTAATGACCTGAGATGTAACTCCTTGGGCTATATGAAAACAGAGTGATACAGCTTTCAGATTATCTGTCCCAGCCAGGTATGAGCCTAGAATTGAGCAGCATTGTACCTTCTCCAAGTATGATACCACAATATAAACAGAAGATGATTGACTTTAACAATTGGCTTAGTTACCGGTGTCATTCTATGGGGGTACAGTATTTGTAGGCTTGGATGGACATGATTGGCAGACCACTCTACTTTGCCAGGGGTGGTCTGCACTTGTCCCCCCTAGATGTTTGGGTATTGGCCAAAATATTATCCACCCTTATAGTGCCTTTTTAGGAAATGCCAACCTAATAAATCTTCTGATATAATAAATGCTACTCAAGATAAACTAAAGATGTTACTGCTCAGTTCTATGATTCTTAACAAGAAGTTCCACCTCCTGGAAGAGCTTCTCACCCTTGAGACTTGTGACATCTGTGCAGTTACTGAGACATGGTTTAAAGCCACAGATGGCACCCCAGCAGTGCAAGGCTACAATGCCTTCCAGAGATTTAGACCAGCTATCACACAACATGGGTCAAGAAGTGGAGGCATATCAATCTACATAAAATATAATCACATCTCAAGACTGGTCAGACAGTATGACATGCTTGAGCTACTCCATGTCCAACTAACCTTAGGTACAAATCCCATACCATATCCTTGCTAGCTATAGGTCCCCATCTATGACCCAGGATAACCATACCATGTACTGGAGTCAGTCACCATTCAGCCCAACACCATATTAAAGGATTATTTCAACTACCTCACCATATGTTGGGATACATACACAACCACTAACAAGCAGCCTTAAAGTTTCCTGGATTTTGTCAATGCAAACACCCTGCAACAACTAGTCTCCTCACCTACTAGGGTGTAAATATCCTGGATGTGATACTCACAAAGATGAGGAAATGTATTGCACCCCCCCACAGTGTAATGTCCCCACTGGCCAGGTCAGATCACAAAACAGGTACCCTTGAAATAAATATAAAGCCTGAAGTCCCAGCAAACCCCAGAACATTTAAGAACCATTCCAGTGCTAACTACCTCTTATTAAGTGATGACATAGCTAAATTCCAACCCCCCTCAAAAAAAAAAAAAAACTCAGAGAACATTGTGGCATATGCGGAACTGATTATAGAAACCCTGTACAAGCATGTAAATAACTGCATAGAAACAGCATTACCAAACTGAAAATAACTTAGGACAAACTCCAAAAATAAGCCCCCCCCCCTTGGTGGACACCCCAGTATAAATAGATTGTACAAACAATAAAGAAAAAAAAAATCCCGTGCAAAAATAAGAAGGACTATGCCCAACAGGCAAAAAACTCTCTCTTCAATCTCAACAAGCAGTTCGGGGGACTAATCAAGTCTACCAAAGTCAACTTTGAGGCAAAAAATTGCCTCCCTGGCTAAGGATGACCATAAAGCATTTTTAATTGATGTCTGCAATCTTAAGGAGGACATCCAACGGTGTGCTGAATGACTAATCCCTATACTGAATCAGAGAATATAGCAAATTTGCTGGCCAATACATTTAGCTCCAATTTCACCCTCTCTCACCCCCAGTTACCCCCCAGGAAATAACCTCTACCATTTCTCTCCTAATTATCACTAAAGTAAATGTCCTCAATGCACTCTCCAGAACTAAAAACACAGTGAATTAATGGATCCTGATAATATCCTAGAATGCCACTTAAATAGCTTGAAACATGACTTGTCGGGCCCACTAGAATTTCTTTTCAGCCACAGCCCTCAGATAGCCTTTGTCCCTACAGAATGGAAAATTGCATTGGCCAACCCTCTACACAAAGGGGCGCCATCAACAGATCCAGGGAACTACAGACCCATACATTTGACTAGTCTTATATGCAAAGCTATATAAAGAATTAAGACACAGGAATTCTTCAAACATTGGATCCATCCCAATTCAGTTTCATCAAGGGCAAGTCATGTCTACTAAACCTGGTGGATTTCTTTGAGAAGGTCACTAAAGCTATGGATGAGGGCAAAGTGGTACATACTGCCTACCTCGACCTGGCAAAGGCATTTGACACAATACCTCTCTCAGGTATTATAGTCAAACTCACAAATTTAGGCATAAATTCCTATGTCACCTGATGAATTGACAAATGACTCACGGACAGGACACATGAAGTTAGGGTGGGAAAAGCCACTCCATCAAGAGACCTGTTACTGTCCCACAGGACTCAAAACTGGGACCACTGGTACTAGAAATAAACTTCTCTGAAGTCAAATCAGATGTAGTGGGGCTTTGGCTCACCGGATTTGCTAATGACTGCAAACTGGGTGCAATCATTGAATCCCCCAAAGATGTAGATATCTTCCAACAGGGTCTGACATTGACAAATAAGTGGTTCCATAGCCATGGTGTAAAATTCAGTGCAAAATGTGTATAATTATACTGTTTGGGAAGATAACCACCCCTGCAAATTACAACATTGATAACACTCCCATAAGAGTAGGCCCAGTGGAAAGGGACTTGGGAAATCAGGTTGACAGTAGCCTGAACTTTGATCACCACATGTGCATGGTGGAGAGAAAATCCTTGTACATGGCACAACTTATAAGTAAGGACATGTCATCCGGATCTAAGGATATCATAGCCCTACTATACTTGGCCCTCATTAGACCAGTAATTGAGTACAATGAACCCTTTCGGCATGTCCCTGACTAGGCATTTGCAACAGATGGAGCCTAAAATAATACAGGGTGAAAATAACATATCCTAGTGTATGGCATAATACAGTCATCTTTCTTTTTAACCCTACGGATCTTTAAAGCATGATATGCAGAGTATCCCTGGTGTCCAGTGTTTCCTCCCAGCAATGTTGCAGGATTTGCTCCTTAGTCTATGTGAGTGTGCAGGTATAACAGCATCCCCACACACACAGCCCACTCCCCAACAGATCACATTCATGGACACATTCAGTCATTCACCTGTACACACACACACACACACACACACACACACACACACACACACCCTACGTATCCTACCCCTACCCCCTCATTAACCCCATAATTTGACCTTCCAGGTAGCAGACATAATACCCAGCTGCATAAATGCCTTACCACATACATTTCTGGGGGGTAATCACATGGCTAATTTACATATACCTCTCCCTTAGAATACCTCATTAGCAGTTAGCACAGCTGCAGAGACAGCCCACTGCAGTACTGTACATCATTGTGCTGAAGCACTATGGTAGGACTGCATTGGACTGGAAATGTTTACCATGAGGTGTATGCCATGTATGCATCTCACTGTAACCTTTTTGAATCAGACTCAGTGTTTTTTACTCTTACTACAGCAGACTAGAGAATGCAGCTTCCACCATTTAGATAAAATTCAGCAAGAACAAACCAGTAAGTGTTCACAAAATAGTCTCTAGCATTCAAACTGTATAAGGCATTTTTAGGGGCCTTTAAAATATACAGCACTTGCAATATTAACATGAATTTGATAACTACCTTCATTGTCATCATCATCAATCCCTTTTTCCTATTTTCTACATGGAGTTGGGGTGTCGTGTCAACTGTCACCTTCTGTTTCTATTCCACGCCACTCTCCAACCCTCTTTGACACTCATGCCTGAATGTCGCAGGTCTTTTCTCACACAATACATCCACCTCTTTGCTGTGCTGCTTGTTTCTTCTTTTCTTTCTGTCTGTCCCAAATCTTCTTCTCCAGGTCATCTTCTGCTTTTCTGCACATATGCCTGAACTATAGTAATCTACTTTGACGTTTTCTGTAATTGGACCTACTTTGGCTTCTGCTGTTATGTCCTCATTTCTTTGTCTGTCCCACAGTGTGCATCCTACCTCCCATCTCAGGCACTTCATCTCCATCACATCTAGCTACTTTGACTGCTCTCCCTTCACTGGCCAGGTTTCTGTACCATACAGTAGTACTGGTCACGCTACTGTTTTGTGCACCTTACTTTTCGGCTTCTTTGGCATTCTTCTGTCATACACTACCTCTGACATTCTTTCCCAGTTGTCTGCAGCCTCTCTGATTCTAGCTTTGACTTCCTTATTCAGACTTCCCTTCTCCTCAACCACCCCTCCTAGATACTTTAAGCTGTTAATCTGTCACTATGATGTACACCCACTCCCTCTGAGAACCCTTCTGTGAAACCAAATACTGTTTGCATTTGAGTCATTATGTCTTTGTGCATAACCTGCACCAATTCTACCAAACCACAGCAGGACTGTCCAAATCAACTTTCTTGGGAGCTTGTCATATGCTTTCTCCAAGTCTAGGAATGACCAATGGGACTCTTTCTTCATCTCACTCTTGTTCTCAAGTATCTCTTTCACTGTAAATGTCGGGTCAGTTGTGCCCTCTACCATCTTTCTACTACTCTGCATATTCATTTATCAATCACCCTCTCCAGAACTTTTATGCAGTGTGACAGAGGTTAGATACCTCTGTACTACCCACAGTTGTGAATGTCCCCTTTGTTCTTGAACACTGGCACTAGTATGCTTATTCTCCAGTCATCTGGGATACGCCTTTTTCTCCATACTACTCTGCGTACCTACAAGATCCATTTCTCCCCTATCTCACACAACATCTTTATCTGCTGTGACCTCATCTGAGCCTGCTTCTTTCCCCAATTTCATTTTCCATAGTGTTGTTCTTACTTTTTCTATGGTGGGCTCTTCATCTTCTCTCATTGTAGGCTGTGTCTGGGGCAGTACAGTTTCTGTGGGGTTTTCTTCATTCTGAAGCTGCTGGAAGTTCTCCTTCCATCTGCCTTTGATGTCCTGTGAACTGGTGAGAAAGCTGTTGCTGGCATCCCTTTTGAAGACTGTCTGACTATCTTCTTTGTCTTTCTGTCTGTGCCTTACAACCTGATATAGTTTCTTTGTGTTAGCTACTGATTCACTTTCCAGAAACTGGTAGAGTAGTGCCTTCTTCTTTGATACTGCAACTCCTCTCTTAGCCTCTTTGTTAGCCAAATAGTATTCCTTCCTAGCCTGGTCTGTTTCTGTCTCCCACTTTTTCCTGCGCTCCTCCTTTCTTTTGATGATTTCCTGGTCTTCTGCATTCCAGTACCAGCTTTCCTTATGTACCTCATTCCCATACCTGGCTCGGTCACATTATCTGACCTGTAGTCCTCACACATGCTGTTTTGAGGTGCTGCCATTCTTCTTCAACTCCACCTATTTCCTCTTCTTGGGGTGCTAGAGCCCCGAGTAATTCCTTGAACTGTTGCACTTTCTCTCCAGTCAACTTCAATGTCTTCAGCTTGGTCTTTGTTAACCTTAGAGCCTTCTCTGATGACTGCTTGTTGCTGATTGTGGCAACCAGTGGTTAATGATGTGGGCAACTGTTTCACAGGGGTGACATTGCTATCTCTAATTCTACTCCACTGTCCTTTCCTTACTAATAAGTAGTCTACCTAAGTTGCAAGCTGGCCACTCTTGTACATGATCTTGGTTCTGTCTTTCTTACTGAACCATGTGCTGGTCACCATCAAGCCATTTGCCCTCAGAAGTCTAGAATGGTCTCTCCTTCTTTCTTCTGTAGCCCCATCCATGTGGACCCAGGCAGTCTTTATATCTTGTTCTGTCTGTCGTGATATGTACATTCAGGTCACCTATTATTAACACCAATTTGTGTTGTCCTGCTTTATCTAGTAGGTCCTGTAACTGCTGTCTGAATGCACTCTCTTCCTCACTATCAAAAGCCTGCTTTAGGGTATAGGCTAAGATTATGAATACTGCCCCTAGCATTACATTAGAGTTTGACTGCCATGAATCTGTCACTAATTCTGATGACATCCTTAACTGTCTTCTGAAGATTCTCCTTCATCACAATTCCCACATCATTTCTAGCCTGCCCTCTGTTTGAGTAGTAGACTCTGGATCCCAGGCCAAGTGGCTTGGCTGCACTGCCCTTCCACCTTGTCTCCAAACTCCTTCTTACCATCATTTCATCAACTTCCAAGCTCCATCCTGTCAGTAAACCTACACTGAGTGTAGCAATTCCTAGTTCATGTTTGGCAGGTCGGTTGGGTTTATGTCCAGCTTTTATTCAACAGAGCTATCTCAGGTAACCCAGGCTGGGCAACTGGGCACCATCTGGCCAGTAGCTTACTGGTGCAGGGCTGCTAGGCTTTATGGCGTACACACACTGGCCAATAGGGGTACATACACCCCTCCCACCATTAGCATGGGTCCCTGGCATAGGTTAGAATTGGCCAGGTATTCAACCTACTTATCACCAGTAAATACCCATGCTTATTTGGTGACATCTAGTCAACATGACTGGCTCAACTAGTTTCTGTGAATAAGCTAGTTAAGAAAAGGAGCTTTAACATGTAAATAAGTATATTGCATAATAGGTTACTATGAGGGAACAGTAGTTAGAAGTTCATGTAGTTTTCTAATGCAGTTTTAAAGGTTATAAACTGTTGCGGAAAACTGTCCTGACAATAATATTTTACTCAGATTTCCAGCTTTTATGTCTTTCCCGCTTCCTGTTACTTCCAGTGAGAGATAGTTTGTCCTCTCTCACTCACTTGACTATCATAATGTTGGCATTTATTTTGTACAGTGTACTATGTATATTAAGTAGCAATAATTGTTATAGGACCCTCTGTGCATTTTCCAAGATGCATGTAATGAAGAATTGCTCCTGAATTCTACCTAAATGGTTGGGAGCATCACAGTGTACCTCTCAAATGTCCAGAATTTTCTCAGAATGAACAGATTTTAGCCTCTTATTTTTGGTTTGTACCTCATAAAATTTGTGGATTTCTGGCAAATCACCAAGGATCGAAGTCATTAAATAATGACATGTATTTGAGTTTCAGACTCCATATCCTTCAAGAAAATGCATGCTAACTCAGATCCTGTTATTCTATCAACTGTCTAAGTTTCTAAGAGCAATACTTAAAATCTGTCACTGTTTTGGGGCATTTGTACCCCCCATTACTGTAGGTTTTGTCCAAATTTCTTGTGCTAAGAAGTTGAGAGGTATGAGATGACAAATGAGCAATCAACTTTGAAGGTAGTTTTCATAAATTCTGTCTTAGACACTCTTTCATTTTGGTTCCCCAGATGTGGATTTAGGAAGTAGATGGTTGAGCACAAGTTAGACGGATTGCTACTCAAAACACCTCTGCAAGCCATATCCTGGAACCAGACATAGGAAAGTAAAGAGCTGCTCAACACCCTTAAAATGAACCATGTGCAAGTCATTGTATTTCCCCTTTCTCCTAGTCTTCTGATTTCCATCTTGCAGAAATCACCAGCATTACTCTATTAATCAATTCTCATTCAGCAGTCAACACTGAATTTAATTTAATGTCAGAGCAAACACTGTTTGCAGCAGCAAATCACCGTGTCATTACCAGGTCACACAGCATCTCTCCCTATTACATGAGCAAGGGACTGAAAAATATATGATTAGAGGACAAAATGCAAGCACCAAATGATTTTTAAATACAAATCAAAATGTATCTCTGACTATACGCCTGCAGCTGGGCATTGGATTGCTTCAATACAACAATCTCATTTCCTGACCTCCATAGAACAGATTGGTGAAAATTACAACTCACCAAAATTAGTTATAATTCTAGCAGAACTGAAGTCCATCCATAATAGTGAATGGAAATTAAATGGAGATCTAGTGTGATGAAGGATTACGACAAATCTGAGATAAATAAAATGCAATCATGCTTGCTATAGCCCATGGAAATGTTTGCACTGTAAATGAAGAAATGAACAAATGATCTGATAGGCTGCAAACTGAGGGTGCATATTAGTGTCTTACCGAGATCGAAGTAGTGAGATTAAAATATAAGTTGCTTGCAATATGTATGGTATTTGCCTTTGCACTTTAGGCTGCATAAGTTCAGCTGACTGATGAGCTGTATATTTTTTAATTTATTTTATTAGACAATATTGTTTTATATCTTACAAGCTGAGCCCCACTTATTTAAAGAACAGATGATTGTGCCTTGACTGAAGATTTCCAACTGCATGTCAATAGTCCATAACTTAACTATACTGGCTTAGTTATATTGTTTACATGTTTTAATTGAGTTTCATACAGCACCATTGCAGTGGACTTGACCAAGGTCACTCCCCATTCGTTTAGCTTTTTTTTAAATAGTTTTATCTGATTTTATATTAAAAATTACACCCCTCTAATTGCAAAATATCACCTAATTCCCATACATGAAGATTTGTTCAGCTAAGTGAAGACACTGCAGAGTTTTTTTTTTTCATCTACTGATTTTCTAATATTAAAAATGTTGCTGTTGCAGGTAATGCTACTATTTTAATTTAAACTTGTCATAGACTACTTTCAGCTTGTATTAACTTATTGTTCATGCTTTGATATTGCTATTTTAGCTTTTAAGTGATCAAATCATTTGCAACAGAGTTCAATAAATTTTAGATTCAGTAAGAGCCGTGTGGAGGCGCGCACCTTGGAACAAACAGGGTAAACACAGTGGCGTGCTAATTACAGCATAAGCAGCTGAATTGCATGCTAATTAACCAATCCAACATGGTGGAGCTATTCAACAAGCTATAAAGCATCCATGTAGACTCTATTCTGGTTTCTCCTGCAAATTCCAAAACTTTTGGAATACAGCCACTGAAAGGAGTCTACATGGACAGAATGTTAGGAGCTGCTGCTGCTTTAATTCATCTGTATGTGCAACAGGCTGAAGCCAATCCTGCTGCTACTAATAGGCCTAGGTTGAGAAGGAGAAGAGATTTCAGG
The DNA here is from genome assembly GCF_019279795.1 of Protopterus annectens. NCBI lineage: Eukaryota > Metazoa > Chordata > Ceratodontiformes > Protopteridae > Protopterus > Protopterus annectens. The sequence goes on from NC_056725.1 coordinate 1,420,358,785, forward strand.
CCCAGTTTACCTTTTCACAACCAACATAATGTGGAAATTGTAGAGCACTACAGGATGGACAGGAACACACTACAGGAACTCTGTGACCTCTGCCGTCCTCAACTCACAGCTAGAGCCAACTGAGTTAAACCCATCCCAGCAGAGACAAAGGTATGTGTAGCCCTTAGAATGTAAGCTACAGGTACCTTTCAGAGAACAACAGGGGACTGGCTGGGGGTGTCACAGGCATGAGCATCCAGGATCCTCCACCAGTTCTTGAATGCTATGCTCCAACATGCCAGTGACCACATATATTTTCCCCATAGTTTTGAGGAGAGGGCCAGAAATATGCAGGCGTTCTGCCATGTATTACACTACCCTAAAGTACTGAGTGCCATAGATTGCAAACATATAGAAATGAAGGCACCACCCGGTGATCAGGGTAGGCTCTACATAAACATAAAGGACTATTACTGTATCAACTGCCAAGTCATTTGTAATGCCAAGAGAATCATCTTTAACATGTGTGCTGGCAACCCTGGCAGTTACCATGGCTCACATATTTGACACACCTCCCAACTGTACCATATGTTTGCTGGGAGGGGGGAAATCCCACAGTGTAATTTACTGGAGGATGCAGGCTATACATTGGAACTGTGGCTGATGACACCCATCAAAAATGCACACACACACACACACACACACACACACACACACACACACATGGAGGAATGCCATAATGAGGCACATGCTCAAACCAGAAATATAGAGCATGTGTTTGGGCTGCTGAAGTCACAGTTATAGTGGCTAGATACATCTGGGGGAGCTCTGCAGTACAATCCATGAACATGTACACAAATATTCACAGTATGTGCCATGCTACACAACATAATCCTGAGGAAACAGCTTCAGCAGGATCAGCAAGGGGGCACACACCCCACCACCAAGGTCAAGATCACCATGGCCACAGGCAGATGAGGAGTCAGGGGGAACCACCAGCTGCTGTGGGTGTAGGCAGACCTAGGTGTGCTCAGTATCCCAACAAACAATGCATAGCACACTCACTCACCACCTAGAGGCCTAAAACCTTCCTCCTACTCACATACATATAGTAACATTGATGCCAGGCAAGTCACACAATCGTTACCTCCCACATATTGGCTGTGTACTGCTTGCATCAGACAGAGTCAACCCTGAACTAAAACTGTGGCAACTGCTGCATTTACAAGGTAAGCCCTGAATCTGGACTGCACTATTTAATAATATGAATGCGTGGCATATCCTTGTGTTGCATTAATTGGTACTGTAAGCAAGTAAAAGGTGGGGGATTTGTACAGAAACCTTAACATTGACAGCAGAGACTTATTTGACTTATATGTGTCCATTACTGAGTAGTAGACTTCAGGCATCAAATATTCATACAGTTATACCTCTCAAAAGTACCGATGATCACTGCATGCCCTCAGTTTAGCACCATATGTTTGGACTAGAAAATAATTAAAGAGAGAAGTTAGAAAGTAATGATACACATTGCAGTTTCTAACTTCACTGCCCTCACAAGATCATTTACTATAAAGTTATGAAAATGTTGATGCTATTAACAATCTAACTTTCCAAGGCCAATATAAGCCAAAGCAATAATTACCAGTTCAACACCACAAATAAAGATATAGAAAGCACTGAGTTAGCTATGTACCCCAAGTATCACACACAAAGCTAATGTATCCCTGTATCCAAAAGATAGAAAGCAGGGATGTGGCACAGTTAGCATTTTATTTATTTATTTTATTAATTTACTTTATATTTGTTTACCGGGATAGTCCAACTAGATATATGTCCATTTTCAGCGAAGGCCCTGGGAAAAAAGCTCCAAATAGACAAAATTACATAGATAACATTTAAAAGTATAAAACAACATTTGCAACAAAGAATAAAAACAAAGTGATTATGTACAATGGTTCATAGTGTTCCCTAATAGGGACACACAATTCACATGTTCAGACACAATAAAAGGCAGGATACATTAGATAGCATACAGAGCTTGGAATAGTTACCTGTATGATATTTAGAGATTCTCCTTTCAGTATTTAACCTAGTCAGGGTTGGTACACGGGCAGAGCCAGTTCATTTTGAGATACTGTTTGAGGTTATTTTTGAATAGACCTATGGAGGACTGTAGGGTTATATGGTTTGGCAACGAATTCCAGGTTTTGTCAACAAAGATGGCAAACAGGGATTCACCAGCAGCATTGTTAGCTTTGTGGGTTTGGACCAGTAGTTTGGTGGCTGATCACAGGGATCTCAAGTTGCTACAGGGCTTAATGATATTTATAAGTGAGGGTGTATCCTCAGGGTGGTACAAAATTTTGTGCGCTATTAGGAGTTGATTGAATTGAATTAGACTGGGCAGTTCTAGCCACTCTAGTTGTTTCAGGTTCTGGCAGTGGTGGATTCTGTAAGTGGAGCCAATGGTGAATCTGGCAATATGGTTGTAGCTATGGGAGAGCTTACCTAGTTCAAATTTGTTGAGGTTTGAGAGTACCTGCGAAGCGTATAGAAGAGTAGAGAGTAGGTGTGACCAGGCGATTGCAGCCCTAGAAAGTGGGGTTAAAAATGTTTTGTTTCTATACAGTGATCCAAACTTCTTATTGATGGTCTGTATGGTTTTGTTGACCTGTAGGTCAAATTTAAGATTATTGTGCCCTAGGAGCTTAGTGTGTTGATCTGGGGAGATAGTGGTACCATTGTTAGACGTGACAGAGAATGAAAGTGTGGCAGATCTTCTAGTGGGGGTAAAGAGTAGAAGTTTAGTTTTATTGGTGTTCAGCAGTAGGTGATGGTTGGCGAGCCAGTTCTCAATAGTGTTGAATGTACTTTGGGTTAGGGTTTGCAGTTCAGATGGGGAGGTGGCTGAGCAGATCAGAATGGAATCATCTGCATATTGAATGCAGGTAGCTTTAGGGATAGCAGTATGAAGGTTGTTGATAAAAATAGAGAAGAGTAGTGGACCCAGTATGGAGCCTTGAGGGACACCAAGTGTGAAAGGTAGATGGCTGGAGAGTTTGCCCTGCCATAATACTGCTTGTTGTCTACCAGTCAGGTAGGACTAGAACCACTGGATTGTGTGCTTATTGAGGAAAATAGATTTGAGAGAGATAATGAGAAGTTCATGGCTGACCATGTCGAAGGCTTTTGATAGGTCAAGAAAGAGGGCGAAGAATAGCCTATTGTTATTCCTATTTTGGTTTATGGTGTTAGTAAAGGAAAGGAGGGCCAAAGTGGTGCTATGGTTTGGCCTGAAGCCATGCTGGGAGTTAGACAGTAAGTTATTCTGTATAAGATATTGCATTAGTTGCTTATGTACACATTTCTCCATTATTTTGGCTACAGGGGAATGAATGGCAATGGGTCTGTAGTTGGATATGTCTGTAGAACTTCCACCTTTGTGGAGTAGGATGAAATGGGATATTTTCCAGAGAGAGGGGATAGCGCTTTTGGATAAGGATCTGTTGACTAGGATAGATATGGGATATGCAATGGCATCTGTCCCTATTTGTAGGTATTCTGCAGGGACGAGGTCAGCAGCGAGGGTGGTAGGTTTTAGTTTTTTTATAAGTGTTTTGATAAAACTAGTGGATACCGGTTGGAAGCTAAATTGGGGGTGATTGGTGGGTTAGTTAGGGGAGTGGTTTAGGTTTGTGGGGGTTATTTGATTTGCTAGGGATTGTATTGTTTCAGTGAGAAAGTTATTATAAGCAGCGGTTATGGTCTCAGGGGAGCTATGAGTGTGGTTAGCTGGGGTTGGGGTGGTAGAATGACCTGGATGTAGAAGATGATTTGTAAGTAAGAAAGAGAAACAGGCAGATATTTGGATAAACCAACAAATGGCCAGTGAGACAGTGAGCATGTGTGAGTAAGAAAGAGAAGCAGGCAGATATATGGATAAACCAACAAATGGCCAGTGAGACAAAATGAGTAACTGTTGTGTCTGTGTGTCTGTAGGAGTCCTCCAGGTGAAAATAGTGTGTCAGTGTCTGCATAAACACAGCCAAGCTCTGCTCTGGCTCTGCATCTTGGGATGTCAGACAAGTGTGAGCCATGCATGGCAGAGATGGCAGTTCATTGTTGTCATCCCTGATCATGAGAACTGTCTCTGTCAGGAGTTGCACTGGCATGCCCATGATCAGATGCAGTGCTGCTACCTAAACATGACCAATGTCTGCTGGACAAGATCCCTTCACAGGGACATCCAAGACCATGGCCCCATAGCCTGTCACATCTGGGTGTGTGGCCAGTATACTCACTGATGGAGCACTAGAAGTACTGCCACTATGGCAGCATAACTGGTCACGTCTACATTGGCTGACAGCAGATGATGTGGCTGACCTACACCCACGAGGATGCCGTTCCTCTCCCAGCAGATGTTCCATCACAGACAACACTTATTCCATGACAGACATCCCTTGGTCTGTCAAAGACAATCCTCATTCCAAAGAGTCATTCATCTGATCCATTGAATCAGCAACATGGTGGAGGCAGTCAAATATGTCAGACTGTGCCACATCTACAACCCTGAGCATTTGTCTGGAGCACCTAAATGAACATGTCTGTGCCTCCATGATGGCCCTAAACATAAGTTGTGTGGCACAGGAAGAGACACTTGTACTAGGTGAAGGAGGGACAGCAGGCCCCCTCTGAGCCCCCTATCAAGCCTCCTGATTGGCACGTCACCCACACTTTGGCTATGGCCAGCAGCAATAGGCACTGAAGCCAAAGTAGCCACACTTCCCTGATCAATGGCCTCACCCTCCATCTGTCCAATATCTGAAGGTTCACCAAAATGGGTATGCATATGCCTACTGGATGTGTCTGATGGAATTGCAGGGGATGGCTGTATGTCAGCCTCAGTGTCAGATTCAACCTCTGCACCCCACGACTGTGCCTCAGTTTGGCCATCATCATTATCAGAATCTGCTGATACACTGACATCAGGTGGCAGAGGGCCCACACTCCTGCTGTCATAATTATCTGTGATAAAAAGCAACAGAGTGAAAATGACATCAAAGAAGAACAAACGCTCACTAGCATTGTTATTGCTTTGTCTCAGCAAGTCAAGAAGTTATCCAAAAAAGTGGACATGCTTAGTGATAAACACAATAGGCATTCTGATCAACAGCAGCAGCAGCGTACTTTAAGTACGTCTCCAAGAAGCTTACCTACAACTTCCAGAGTGAACATTCTGAACGCAAATCTACCCTCAGAAGTAAACGGTACTTCCAGTCAGCATCCAGCTGTAGTGAGTAACACTCAAGGGCTGACAACTTCTTGGGGGATACCGAATGGACAAATAATTAATTCCAATGTAAATAATGGATTTTTCAATAGCCAAAATAACTCTAACATCACTGGCCAGGAAGTCGCTAATAACGGTGGTGTAAATTTTGGCAGAACTGTTGAGCAATCACAAAATACTGCTATCCCACGGCTTATTGGCATTCCGAATCTCAAGGACTGGTTATCTACATCTATGGGTATGTACAACAATAACAGTACATTTGTAGGAATGAATCCGGCTAGGGAAGAAGTTAACATCTTAAATTTACTTAACGAGTTTGATCATATTTTGTTGAAATATAAGAAATTAAAGTTCGAGATTGAATATTTCACAGAATGTATCCATCTGCAATTGGTACCTAAAGGTTTACGAATCTGCCAGTACCCTACAGGACTGGTAGCACAATCTCAATTTCACTTGGATCTTGTCAAACTATTTAACAAACAGGGCTTGGAATTGTTGGATTTAATGAGTAAAAACTATAATATAATGGCAGAGGAATTAAACGATGAAAGTATGGTTTTGGACACAAAGATTAAATCACATCCTGATTTTGAAAGATACAAATACGAATATATTCGTATTTTTCAGACAATTGACATGTTTATTAATAAAGCCAAGTCAATTAAATGCAAAAATAATTGAGCGGGACCATTCACAATATCAGAATGGTACTGCATACCCTAGCCCTTCTCCAGCACAACAGTGGAGAACAAAGGGTAGTGCAGCAATATCCATTTCTAATGGTCAAAATGATATGCCATTGTATGAGCAATGCCAAGGGGTGAATATGAGGGGGGTAAATATGGAAAATGTGACTATAGATCCTGTTAACCAAGATGAAAACACGGATTTTCCGCCAATTACATCTCCAAATATGTCAACTAATGACCTAGGTCCACGAAGAATTGCACGCCTACAGAATCAAAACCCTAATACTAATGGTAATAATACCAGGACCAATAATAAACAATGGTCCAATAACCAACAGGGTTTTCAGAGGGGGAAAATGCAGAGCAGAAGGAACCAACGGAAGAAACACAACAAATGGCGATAGTTGTGAATGATACACAGAATAATCCTTCAGTTATTACGAATTCCGAAGGGGACTTCTCTGTGTATAATTTTTCCTCAGTAAATGTTTACACTGATTTAGTAAATACATTGGCAAAAGGTCTTACCTTTATACCATCTAGGAGGTTGGATATTACTAACCATATAATAGATCTCAAAATGTAATGTATGTAAGGAAATTGAACTTACAGATATTATTAGGCAATATCAATAGATTACAACCAGATTATTATAGAATTCCTAGTATTTTCAACCCCCCACTGCATAATTTATTATATACCTTCGAGAAAGTATGTGAATTAGATTTCAGATATTATAACACATGGAATAAGACAAAAATTACTGATAAGAATCTAACTAGGGATGAACAGGAATGTATTAAAAGTCTGAAACAATTCAAGGTCAGAATTATGAAACCTGATAAGGGGGGTGGGTTAGTATTCATGGACTCAATAGATTATGAGAATAAAATCGAGGCATTGTTAACATCTGATTCATACATAAAATCTTCAATTAATGAATATAATCAAGCTAATCAGAGAATCAAAATATATCTTAATGATTTATTCATTGAAGGTCGGATTGATGTGAACATGTTTAATTATATGATTATGCCAGCACCTATAGCACCTACGATTTTTGGAGTCCCTAAAATTCATAACAGTTTGAATAACCCTCCCCTTAGACCAATTGTCGATGGTAGAAACTCTGCAACATATGCATGTGCAAAGGTAATAGATTTAATACTCAAAAAATATGTATCTAGTGAAATAGGAATATGTAAGGACTCATGGTCATTTTTGGAAAAAATGAATGAAATAGAATTTGATGATAAATATAATTTTTTTACAATAGATGTAAGAGATTTATATACTTCAATACCACAGGATCTTGGTATTGAGTGGGTGCCCCTTAATCTTAGGAAAAAGGGAGCCCCATTAATGAAAATATCATTGATAGAAGAATTACTAGACATTGTCTTATCACATAATTACATCTATTTTAAAAGCAATTTTTATCGTCAAACAAAAGGAGTGGCAATGGGATCTCCGTGTGGCTCTAGTTTTGCCAACTTGGTAATGAATTATTGGGAACATAATCACGTTTTCAATGTAGAACATATAAAATCCCAGATAGCATATTTCACCCGATTCTTGGATGACATTTTTATCCTGTTTAAAGGTGATAAAGACCACGCTAAAATTATGGTAGACTATTTTAATCAGACTACAGAATTTCAGGAATTCACATACAATTTTCATGAGAAGGAAATAGCATATTTAGACATTTTATTGATGAAAAATAACGCTGATAGGAAATTTGAGGCAAGGATTTATAGAAAACCTTCGTATTCTAATACATTTCTCCACTTCTCAAGCTCGCACCCCTACCGACAGAAAAAGTCGATGGTTAAAGGACAGCTTGTAAGGGCAGCACGCATGACAAGCAGAGAGGATGATTTCATTTCTGAATGTCATCTAATAAGACAAATGTTCACTAGGGGAGCATACCCTGATGCCCTCCTAGATGAAATCATAACTGAAGTGGTGGAGAAAAGAAATGGAGGTATGTATAAACCCATTCTGAACCAAAACAGAAGGGTTTATAATGTAATAGAAATGAATATTAGTCCTAGCCCAATAACAACAAGTCAAATATCTCATGTTGGTAACAACTATATTAACACTAATGTTAATTTTGTCATCACGTTTAATATGGATTATAAATACATTAGGAATATAGTATGTAAAAACTGGAACATTATCACACAAGATAAGGACCTATTGGAAAAGTTAGGACCAACTCCAAAATTTGTACTGAAAAGAGACAGGAATTTTAAAAACTTGTTTGAGAGTGTCCAAAACACACACATTAAAAATAAAGGTATGCAACAGTGTCTTGGATGCCCCTACTGTAAGTACATCCAAGTAGGATTATCAATAACTATTGACAATAGCAGAATATTATATAGTAAAGGAAAATATAACTGTAATTCTAAAATGGTTGTTTATTTAGCTAAATGTCAATACTGTCCCAAATATTATGTTGGTAAAACAAAACGAAGACTGAGGAACAGAATATACGACCACTTATACAATATTAAAAAAATGAGCCAGGACAACGCTTTAGCCAAACATATCCAAGAATGTCCTGGACATGAATTCAAGTTTTGGGTTTTAGATCAGGTCCCACAAAATATGAGAGGGGGACCAATTGAGTTGGAATTAGATAAATTAGAATTAGTATGGCAAATACGACTATATGCATATAATGACCCAGGTTTGAATGATATGTGTTCAATTATGCCTATATTAAAAATGAAAAGTTTATGTAGGTAATCTTTAACATTAGATGAATATGGCTTGACAAGGTGTAACTACATTATTTAAGCTTCTGCTGGTCAAAATATCATGATTTCATGATTTTATTTTTGTGTTTTAACAACAGGAAATAGTTGAATATTAATATTTAATATTGCAGTATAAATATGTGTAGTATACTAACATAATGGTAAGAATTTTGGTATTCATAGTAAGGACTTGCATTTTAGACAACTAAAAATATTTGGTTTTATTGGTTTTATAAAAGACAATATAGCTTTAATTTTTGTGAATAATTACCATGTGATCAACTTCAATTTGTATTTAAATAATGGTAAATGTAGAATATTCCATCTGAAAAAGTTCATGGATTTTAATTGAACGAAAGGCGCTTTATGGAATAAAGGTGTAACATACAGCGAAGGTTGCCAGTGCTTTGTTTGGTGAAATAGTTTTTGTTTTGTTTTTCATTTTAAAAAGCAACAAACACTGGAAAATAATTAATGCCTACACTACTATAGTCCAATATCTGCTAACAAAGTAACAATGCTGTCACTATTACAGACAGTACAACAATACACACAACAGGCCTGATGTCAACAGTACACACAAAAATATTTCTTTAAATTGCTCAGCAGTACTGACACAAAAGTGTTTGGCTTACCATCTGCAGATGAGATACTTCTCTGTAATCCAGACAGTCTTGTAAGAAGTTAAGTAAGAGATAAGGGCAACATCATCACAATTAAAAGTAAAACAGGGGGTAATAATTTTACCCCTTTATATGTCCATTAACTATACTTTCAACAAAAACATGGCTAACAACTCCAACCTAAGCTAAGTGCACCTTCAACCCCCCCCCCAAAAAAAAAAAAGACATCTGACACAAAAATAACTTGATTTCAATTGTTTTACTATACAACAGTATTCAACTGTTGAGATACCAAAGCCGACCTGGAAGCTCCTCCTGGGATGTGCTTGCTGTTGCTGAAACTGTTCCTCCAACATCCAGCACATGCTGTACTGCACTTTCCTGGGAGCTGTCTGGATCCTTGATATTGGCCAGTAACTATTCATTGGGTGCTAGTGGTGTTTCCCTAGCAGGCCTTCCTCTGGTAACCATCTAGTCACTGCCTACTTCAGCTGCTCTCCTCTGTGCAAATGTGATCATATCAGTGGCCCTCTGGCACACCTCCTTGTATGTCCTGCCTTGGCCACCCACAGCATTCAGATTACCCACTATCTGTTGCCAAATTTGCATTCTACATATCATATGTCATCTCCTTTCCTACAGAAAAGCACCATGTTGCCTAAAGGCATCCATGTAATCTGGTTCTCAGCATCGGTGAAGGGGAGTCTCTGAGAACTGACATGCCTGGATGACATACTCCAAGGTGTCCTAAAAGAAACAGAAAGATAATACACATAAGTATCAAATGACTACTAAATAATTGTTTCCAGATAAAACTAGTATTACCTCTGGAGAAACATGCAACAGTCTACAGATTTGAAATACGAAAAACAGACAGGATGCAAAACAAGGAGAGTAACCAGAGCAACATATCCTTGCTTGTGCCATAACATTAACTCACCTTTGCTCCCCCCAAAATAACAGTCTATCCTTGTTTGTGCCATAACAGTAACTCACCTTTGCTCTCCCCAAAAGAACAGTGTACCCTTATTTGTGCCATAAAAGTAACTCACCTTTGCTCCCCCAAAAGAACAGGAAGATGACACATTTTGCTAACAAACCATCTTTGAAATGCTAAAAGTGCTGTCAAAGGAACTGTCCTTGAAACATTTGCACATATTTATGACACAGCATTCCATTTTCATGTATTGGCAATCATGTATACCACTGAAATAGCTTGACAAACATGTCCATGCCATCAGTGCACTTCTAACTAATGCATACAGATAAAAGTGTAAAGACCTTTGCTTCAGATTTTTTTACATACATTCCAGCATATGCAGTATTTAGCTGACAAAATGGAAGTATACCTCCTGAAGTTCAGTAATCCTCTGTACAGATATATCCTGAAGAAATAGCGTATGTGCAAGCTTCCCAACAAAAACACGCTGCATGTCTCAGATTACTGGTCAAATAAATGAAGAATGGCCAACAAACACAAAAATGTGAGACAGAGATGTACATTTGGATGCAGTAATCATGAAAGGTTTTGTGATCACTAGATGCACTACATCCAAACATAATACATGTACAAATAACATTTGTATGGTTTACTATCATTGTCGATGCTGTTGCAGTTGGCTGTGTGCAGAGTAAGCTCAGTTCATTGCTGCAAAGCTGTTTTCATGGTAATGAGGGATAAGGCACCCATCCTGTGTTCTGAAGGTGCATTGGAGTGAGGGTTCAAATCCAGATCAATTTAGACATACCTGATGTGAGCCATCATTTTCTTGTGTGTATGTCATACACTGATTTTCCTCATTTCAACTATGTGACCGTTGTTTTCTTTTTCTCCTTTCTGCCTTAATTTTTTTTGATCCACTGTTTGCATGATGCAATACTTAGAGCAATCATGGGAACAGAAGAAATGAATGCCAGGTTTGGCTGTGCTTATCGCATTTGCATGAAGTGCAGCAGTATGCAAAGTGGACAACTGGACCCTCTGAGAAGCAGACAGGAACCAGAGAGCCAAAAATAAAAAATGGATACATTTAATTAATTCTATTACACATCGCACAAACCTGCAAAGTGGGTTTGTGCGGCGGTTAACAGCATGACCTTAAGAATGATTAGTAAAATAAGGAATTATCATGTAACTGGTCCTGTAGCAGTAGGTGTAAGTATAGGCCCAGAGTGCAGATGGTCCTGGGTTCTAGTACAGGGCGTGAAACCTTTGTTTCACTGTTGTGACATTGTAGTCTATAGCAATGTACTGAAAGATAGACAAGTGCTATTTAAACCTTCTTGTGGCAATAGGTGTAAGTGGAGGACTGCCATACACGTGGCCCTGTGTTTGAATACAGGATATTCCATGAATCTTTACTGATGTTTCACTTCCCATTATAGTTACTCTAACTTATAACACTTGAGATAGTGGAACTAATATTAATTATATGTATGAGGGAAGAACACTATTATTGTGTCAAGTATTTCATTAATTATCTGTGTATTATCACATTTATTATCAGATGTAGGACTGTGGGTATAGTGTGTACTATATTCCTGTAAGTATAATTCTGCTGTCTGGACTGATATGGCCTTCACATTTGCCTAACACATATACACAACTCGAAAAAACAATGCTTCACCACACACAGGGAGAAGTAAAAGTACCAAACTAAACAAGCAAAAAATAAAAAAAATAAAAATAAAAAAATGCACCATACTGGTAACCACAAAAAACGCTGCTTTATTCGGACACAATGGTAGACTAAGTGCTTTCACCTTTAATTCACAGGTTTCATCAGAGTCACCATTTTTATACCTCACTTACTATTAAATACATTTTTTACCTATGACATCATAATTTTTTCATTACTGCTCCGAGCTTAATTAATAGACAATTAAAACTGTTTAAGGCATACTATCTTTTAAAATATATTAAATTCAAATGTATAAAAATATTTATTAAAAATCCTATGTTAAAACCAACAATGTCTGGTGAAAATGAAATATAAATATATATATATATATATATATATATATATATATATATATATATATATATATATATATATATATACACACAATATTAATCCCCCTATTTATATTGCCATGTGTTTTTGTTTTAGAAGAGGGGCAATTGAAATATGGTCATTAATGCCAGGTAAATTCCTGGCATTTAATTGAAGCTGCTATTTAGTCTCATGCAACTCTAAAACATTTTTCAAATCACCCCCTCTTTCATTCATTATAACCCTATCTATAATAAAAAACAAAAACTTCTTGAAATTTTGACAAACTGTGGAATGGTTCTATAAAGCACTACTTAACATTTTATTTTTGATGTCCCTCACATGCTCGGATATTCTATCATTTAACCTACGTATAGTTTTTCCTACATAGAAAGCCGAGCATGTGCTGCAAGTTGCAGTGTAAACCACATATGTAGTAGTACAAATACCTCGTCCTAGGCATTCCAATGTTCATTCATAGCCCTCCACTGCAACATATGGATCATCATTAATATAATGACAATAATTACAACCACCACATTTGTACATTTTAGACCGAAAACTGTCCTTAGTCATCCTATCTTTCTGTTCTAAATTATCCTTAAAATTCTTTCCTTTTCCATAGACAACCCTAGGTTTGTCCCCTACCTTATTTTTTAGTGACAAATCAAAGCTCTTGTCCCATACCAAATTAATTATGTTCACCAATGGATAACTATCATAGTTATAATTCAACACCATCACAGTGTTACCCACATTCCGTGTTGAACTTACTTTAGTACTTGCTCTTACACCTCTCAGAATGGGACCAAAAATATTACATCTTTTCTTGTATATTTCTTTTTTAATTTTTAATAACATTTTGAGAGGGTACCAGTGGTTCAAAAACATCCCTATAAGTGTATGTATTTCAACCCTAAAGTCATCATCATTGCTCACTAGTCTAGAGATCCTGCACATCTGGCTTTTTACAACCCCCCGCTTCTGTTGGGTGGATGACAACTGTCGTAATGAAGCAAACTGTTTGAATAGGTTGGCTTCCTAAACACAGTTGAAGACAACCTCCCTTCTCTTTTCTTCAAAAGAATGTCCAGATAATCAATTCCTTCATCATGATATCTATAGGTAAAGGACAAGAAACTGGTACTGTTGTTTAAAAATAACATAAATTCCTCAATTTCTACCTTAGTTCCAGTCCACAAAATCAAGATATCATCCAAAAATCTTAAATATTTAATAATTTTGGGCATATAACTGGACTTAAAAATTGTTTCCTTCTTCCATTCTAATAAAACCTCATTTGCAAAAACAGGGGCACATTTTGCCCCCATTGCAACTCCTGTTATCTGACGGTAATATTAGTCCTCGAAGAACAAAAAAATATTTTTTAAGATAATTTCCATCAAATTACTCAGAAAATTAACCCTGGTGTTGGTCATCCCACCAGTTCTAAATAACCAATCTTCAAAGGCTTTAATGCCGTCTTCATGTGGGATTACTGAAAAGAGATTAACTACATCAATAGCCAAAAAAATAATCAGCTCAATAGACACTACATCTTTTAACATCTCCCGACAATGCCAGGAATCCCTTACAATATGATCACTAGCAGCAACAATGGTCTTTGTATGATAGTCAACAAATGCAGCTAAAGTTGTTGTTACCCAATGTCCAACTGGTTTGATGTCTGACTCCCAAAAGAAATGTGTTGGAACAGAGACTGTTACAAGGACAATACAGGATTGTGAGTTTCCTGGTTTGCACGTGTCAAGAGTGACTGATAGCGTTTCTAACCAATTCAATGCTATACCGGGCCCATCTACATCTGGAGGTTTGGTTGATTGGTTTACAGCTTCAGTACTGGCTCTAAAGGAAATAGGGCAAGAAGAAAATATTGGGCGTCCTTTGAGGAGCCAGTTGGTTGATTTTGAGAGGAGTTGTAGAAAATATCGGGGTCTACAATTGGACGCTTTTCTAAATGAGTCTTTGAGAATGAAGCAAGTACTGAAGGGTCTTCGTTTATGGAGGTTACCGAATGGGATAGCAGATGGGTTGCCGGCACACAATTAACTAATGGAATTGTACAACAATACTGGTTTGGAGGTTGTACGTATTATTATTAAAGATAATGATTCTAAATTGCAAAAACTTAAAAGTGACATTGTTACTTGTAACTCGAACATTACCAGTGACTTATTGATTTTTGAGTACAAAGATATGTACAACAAAATTCTATTTGATTTAGTGAAGTTTGTAAAAGAAAATATAACTAAGAAACAACTTAAGTTAAAAAGAGATATGAGTGATTATGCAACTAAAAATGTGCACCCTGTGAATGTTAATGCAAATGTCAATGAGTCTAGTGAAGTGCTTGTGATTAATAATGAAAGCAATGAAATTCACAATGTTAAGGAAAATATTCATGTCAATTTGAATGGGTTTGACAACAATAATAGTTTTAGAGAGGGCAATTCCTGCAGTGTTAGAGATTAAGTTTTTTTAGACCCTCCCCCGGAGCTGAGAAGGTCAGAGCAGTTGAGAAGTCAGGGGGACCGGAATGGATATGTTCAGCAAAACCAGTGGACATACAATCAGAGGGGATGGAGAGGGAAAGGGAGACAGAATTATCAACACTAAACCAATGTACTAACCCAGATAATGCAAATGATGATGATGGCGTTGAAATTCTTAGGAAAGGTGATTTTGTTATGTATGATTTCACTAATTTACCCCTGAATTCTACACATTGTGAATTGTTAAGTATAGGTTTTTTGATTTGTTCCAAATTACAAAACGGACATTACTTGTTTACTATTGAATTTTATAAGTTACTCTAGATTATTGAATTTAAAACTGTTCTTTTTACAGGACAATATTCCAAGGTCAATGGGTCTGAGAAGTTCTAGCACTTTCATTCCGTCTTACCACAAAAGTGTGACCCTTTTTGAGACTTTATGTCAAACTGAGTTTAGAAAGTATTTAAAAAACAAAGTATCGTATGCTGATAATTTAAATGTAAATGAAAGGGAATTGCTAAAAGAAATTAAAAATGACAAAAGGGTAAGATTCATGAAACCGGATAAAGGGGGCGGAATGGTTGTGATGTCAAACATGGATTACAGCATAAGGATGTTTGAGATTTTTAATGATTCAGCTACATATAATAGGGTCTCTCAAAATGAAATTAATTATGCCTATTCAAAAATTGATGTTGTGTTGTTTGAAGCTTTTTCTCAGGATGTAATCAATGGTACTGAGTTGGAATACTTGATGGTGGATGATCCCATTATTACTGTGGCTTTTGGAATCCCTAAGGTGCATAAATGTATACAAAATCCACCATTTAGACCCATTGTAGCAGCTAGAGGTTCAAAGACTGAACCTTTAGCTGCATTTGTTGACTATCATACGAAGTCCATTGTTGCTGCTAGTGATCATATTGTAAGGGATTCCTGGCATTGTCGGGAGATGTTAAAAGATGTAGTGTCTATTGAGCTGATTATTTTTTTGGCTATTGATGTAGTTAATCTCTTTTCAGTAATCCCACATGAAGACGGCATTAAAGCCTTTGAAGATTGGTTATTTAGAACTGGTGGGATGACCAACACCAGGGTTAATTTTTTGAGTAATTTGATGGAAGTTATCTTAAAAAATAATTTTTTGTTTTTCGAGGGTGAATATTACTGTCAGATAACAGGAGTTGCAACGGGGGCAAAATGTGCCCCTGTTTTTGCAAATGTGTTTTTATTAGAATGGGAGAAGGAAACAATTTTTAAGTCCAGTTATATGCCCAAAATTATTAAATATTTAAGATTTTTGGATGATATCTTGATTTTGTGGACTGGAACTAAGGTAGAAATTGAGGAATTTATGTTATTTTTAAACAACAGTACCAGTTTCTTGTCCTTTACCTATAGATATCATGATGAAGGAATTGATTATCTGGACATTCTTTTGAAGAAAAGAGAAGGGAGGTTGTCTTCAACTGTGTTTAGGAAGCCAACCTATTCAAACAGTTTGCTTCATTACGACAGTTGTCATCCACCCAGCAGAAGTGGGGGGGGGGGTTGTAAAAAGCCAGATGTGCAGGATCTCTAGACTAGTGAGCAATGATGATGACTTTAGGGTTGAAATACATACACTTATAGGGATGTTTTTGAACCACTGGTACCCTCTCAAAATGTTATTAAAAATTAAAAAAGAAATATACAAGAAAAGACCTAATATTTTTGGTCCCATTCTGAGAGGTGTAACAGCAAGTACTAAAGTAAGTTCAACACAGAATATGTGTAACACTGTGATGGTGTTGAATTATAACTATGACAGTTATCCATTGGTGAACATACTTAATTTGGTATGGGACAAGAGTTTTGATTTGTCACTAAAAATAAGGTAGGGGACAAACCTAGAGTTGTCTATGGAAAAGGAAAAAATTTTAAGGATATTTTAGAACAGAATGATAGGATGACTAAGGACAGTTATAGGTCTAAAATGTACAAATGTGGTGGTTGTAATTATTGTCGTTATATTAATGATGGTCCATATGTTGCGGTGAAGGGCTTTGAACGAACATTGGAATGCCCAGGACGAGGTACTTGTACTACTACATATGTGGTTTACATTGCAACTTGCAGCACATGCTCAGCTTTCTACGTACGAAAAACTATGTTGTTGTGTCTTTCGGCTTATCCAGGTTAGGGGTCGCCACAGCGGAACTCCGGTCCGCTAATGTTTTGGTAGTGGAATTTTACGTGCCAAGTTACCAGCCCTAACGCACAACCTTCAACTAAGGCACGCCCATTCACGCATGCCTCCACGCAGAAGACGCTCTAGCTGAGAATTGAACAGGACAACGTCTTGCTGTGAGGTGACAATGCTACCGCAGCACCACTACCGTGGGTCACGTAGGTTAAAGGATAGAATAGCCAAGCATGTGAGGGACATCAAAAATAAAAAGTTAAGTAGTGCTTTATACAACCATTCCACTGTTTGTCAAAATTTCAAGAAGTTTTTGTTTTTTATTATAGATAGGGTTATAATGAATGAAAGAGGGGGTGATTTGAAAAATGTTTTAGAGTTGCATGAGACTAAATGGCAGCTTAGATTAAATTCACTCAAGAACACTAAATTTTAATGAAGCTTTCGGGCTCTCAACCCTTCATCAGCATACCATGGTATGCTGATGAAGGGTTGAGAGCCCGAAAGCTTCATTAAAAGTTTAGCGTTCTTGAGTGAATACTGTGTGTTCTTGACTGTATATTGCTCTGTCTTCGAATTCTACTTTTCAGCTTAGATTAAATGCCAGGAATTTACCTAGCATTAATGACCATATTTCAATTGCCCCTCTTCTAAAACAAAAACACATGGCAATATAAATAGGGGAATTAATATTGTGTATATATATTTATGTTTCATTTTCACCAGACATTGTTGGTTTTAACATAGGATTTTTAATAAATATTTTTATACATTTGAAGTTAATATATTTTAAAAGATAGTATGCATTAAACATTTTTAATTGTCTATTAATTAAGCTCGGAGCAGTAATGAAAAAGTATGATGTCATATGTTAAAAATGTATTTAAGAGGAAGTGAGGTATAAAAATGGTGACTCTGATGAAGACTGTGAATTAAAGGTGAAAGCGCTTAGTCTACCATTGTGTCCGAATAAAGCAGCATTTTTCGTGGTTACCAGTGTGGTACATATACACAACTGCCTGTACAGCCAATAACCTTGGAATTGGAATTGCAATTATGTAATTCCTCAGTGCTTGTTACAGTTGTGCTCCACTTACCATCGCACAAATGCATTGCTCAGGGGTGCACACTGCCAAGCACCATGTTTGCACAATGGTAAGCGGAGAGCAACACTTTCAAACAGTATGTGCGTTCCCAGTAAAT
Source organism: Protopterus annectens (assembly GCF_019279795.1). Classification (NCBI taxonomy): domain Eukaryota; kingdom Metazoa; phylum Chordata; order Ceratodontiformes; family Protopteridae; genus Protopterus; species Protopterus annectens. Next base: position 1,420,377,040 of record NC_056725.1, read on the forward strand.
GCAATAATTGGAACTGACAGGAAAGCATCAGTTTCCAGTGCTCTAGATCCATGGCAGACATGGCAGGTGTTTGTAGGGAAGGTGCCAAGTTTAGAGCACAGAGGTGAAGTGTCCAGGAGTCCAAAATATTTATTGGGCTCCTAGTTGAGAACCACAGCAACAGGCTTCTGCAGGGGAACTATTCTGTCTCGAAGTATAAGTCGGAGGCTGGGATAGTTTAGCCTAGGCTGTATCCAGTCCACCAGTATCCTACACAATCGAGAGCAATGTAGGCATCATTATAATGCCCTACAGAGGAGGAAGACCGATAAAGTCGACTGCTGGATTGATGCATTTAGGACACATGACATTCCACACCTGTGTAAGTATCATCTACAGAGAGTACTTGTAATACTTAGAAAGCTGAGTATAGGAAATTCTGGTATTCATAATATTCTTCTGTTCTGTTCTATTTTTTCCACAGCTGCCAGTGATTGTGAGTGCAATATCTGAACCCACGGGGCTAGATTGGTGAAGAAGAGGGAAGCATGTGGTATATATGCAGTAGAAGAGTAGTGTTATAGTATCATTAAAAGTTAAATATAGCTTTTCTAGAATTTTATAGAGTTTTATCAATTAAGCATGCATCTCTCAACTGTAAAAGCAAGTATGCATGCATTAGTCTGTAGCACAAACACAGAATACAGTATTAGACTTTAGTCAGAGATTGTGTGTTCAAATACCATACTTCCCAACTATACAATACTACTTCTTCAATAATATTTAAATTAAATTAAAACCTCTATACCACTGGCACAAATGCCCTGGTGTAAATTGTAATCTGTATAATTGGAACACTCATATTTGCAATATATGCACATGTCAAGGATTACTTGCTGCAATCTGTAGTATAGTGTGCATCTGTTAGTAGGTGCTAGTCTTAAATCTAAAAGTTTTCTTTTATTTTTTTTTATTTTATTTTTATGTTATTTTATTGTAAAAAAAATATTTTATTTTATTTTTTATTTATTTTTCTAATTTTATTATGTGTCATCAAAATGTGTCCATGTCATCCATGTGTATCACATGACTAAATGCTCTACAGCTCGACGAGGTAGGTCTGTCCCACAGGATCTGCCTGGCACTCCTCCACCAATTCCAGCAGTGATACCCAGCACATCTGTGAGCCAACCTGGCAGCACTGCCTCTGCTGCTCCTACACCTCCTACACCCTTAGATAGTCCTGCCTCAGAGGCTGGTCCAGTGGTACCCTCCAGAAGCAGTGGCAGAGGTGGTGATTTTATCACCTGCACCGACTTTCCAGGGATGTGTCCATATCATCCATGTGTATTATATCACTAAATGCTACACAGCACAGTGGGGTAGGCCTGTCCAACAGGATCCACCTGCCCCCCTCCACTGGTTCCATCACTGATGCACAGCATGTCTATGAGCCAACCTGGCAAAACTGACTCTGCTGCTCCTGCACTACCTGCATCATCAGGTAGTCCTGCCCCAGAGGCTGATCCAGTTATACCTTCCAGGAGCAGTGGCAGAGTTGGTGATGCTATCACCTGCACCGAGTTGCCAGGGATGGTGTGTAGGGTTGTGCGCCACTCCGTTCATGCATGCCTATGCCAGCTGGAGAGGCTGCTATCACCTCATTTTGCAAAGTACTAGGACAAGGAGAAGAAGAAGACATCAAGCACTCCAGCCAGTGCCGGAGTGAGTTGACAGTGATGACAGTCCAGTGGGTGAGGACTCAATTCTCACTGTCACCAGCTTGATGACCATGAGTTAGATGTCTCCACCCTCACCACAATCATGATGTCCCCCAACTTTTTGTTTCTATTACCATCCCTGTCTCCTCTTTTGTTGGTTTTGTCTGTCTGCAATTGCTTCTTCACCTACCCAATGTACCTGACCCAAATATCCTTTCCCCAACAGTCCTCTCTCTCTCTCAAAAAAAATAAATAAATGGGCATCTGTCCCACAAAAGAAAAATTGTCGGATACCTAGCTTTCCATTTTGCACGTGTCATCTTGACACATTTGATTCAGTCCAGTTGGCTATACAACATGATTGTGTTGCGGTCACCCCTTTCTCTTGAGGTGACAGTCCAAATTCGGTTAATATTTTGCACATATGTTCACTTTACACTGTTAAAGAAATGGATAGCTATGGTTCTTTCCTACCCCCCCCCCCTGCACATTCCTGTCCTGCTTTCCTTTGTTCTTCCCCTGATTGGTCCCATTTCACCACATTCCTATCTATCCCATTTTCACACTTTTAATCTGGTCAAAAAATAGAATCACATGCACCACACATATGTTGCTTGAAAAGTGATGGATCTCTTTACTTTTTGGGCTCCATGTTTGCACAGAGGTGCACAGTGTGCACCAACATGCAGCAACAGTAAGAGGCGGCATACAGGTGTGGTTACCCCTGCATAATGCGTCTTAGCACTGCTGCACTATGCCAACACACAACAACACATCTTGTATAAACAAGTCATATCATTGCATTACCACTCTGTAATGCAAAGTATTTAAAAGTATTAGATGCACCTGTATTTGAATCCAGTACCATCTGGCCCCAAAAAAAGAATGTATGAATGCATTAACACATGCTTCCTCAGAGTCAGTTAAGCACAGGTGTATTTCATAGACTCAGTACTAACTGTCAGACTTTAGCAATGTAGCTCCCGTATGTGCACTACTTAGCTACGTGCAAACCTGTGTATCTCAAATGTGTATGCACTTTCCTAACCATCACACAAACCCACTGCTCACCAAGCTATGAAAATGCACATATTATGGTCTATTACTGCTGTTTACTGTCCATTTCCTGTGTCTGATGTGAAATTACATGTGGAAACATTACAAACTGTGGGCCCTATCTAGCAATATGACACATATTTACAATACATCCATGTGCTGCCCCCCCCCCAAGCACTGCAACCCTAGTGTGTCAGTACTCTTTCCACACATATATCAACCACACTACAAACTGTAATATTAAATGTTGTGTGCTATGCAATACACATCAATCTGGTAACATGCAGAAGTACTATTGGCCCACATGCCAAAGCCTTATCTACAAGGCAGTAATCAGCATCGACCATATCCACTGGGACATAGGTGACCTTCAACACACTTGATCCAACCTCTTTTGTTTTTGTCTTGGGTGGACTTCTTGGATACTGACCCCAAATACCTGACTGAGGGATAACAGGACATACCACCTATGTTGAGTTATCCAAGGCCTTTGACATTATTCCCCATTCAGATATCATAGAGAAGATCTCCCATGTGGGAATTAAGCCATACAGTAGTAGAGGGATAGGCAACTGGCTTACTGACGTAACACACTCTCAAAGTTGGGGATTGCACCTCACATACCGTTAGAATACCACAATAATCTGTGCTGAGCCCTTAACTCCAAACTACTTCCCTGAAGTGAAGGCAATGCTAGATGGCCTGTGGTTTACCAAGTTTTCAGATAACTGGTAACTAGATGCGCTAATACAGCCCCCCAATGATGGTAACATATTACAGAAGGAGCTACCACACACAAATGACTGGTGCCAAACTCACAGAATGATCCGTAAAGCATACAATGCCTCACGGTCCCGTTTGGCAATGAAGTACCCCTGCTAATGATAATATACACAGTACCCCCCTAAGCTCAAACACAGTGTTGTGAGACTTGGGAACACATGTTGATAGCAATCTACACTTTCATCACTATATGTCCATAGTGGTGATACACACATTCTGCATTGCACACATTATAGATATGGACATTACATCCAAGACCAGGGTGATCATACCTCTGCTGTATTCTACCCTTATCAGACCCCTAACTGAGTACAATGCCCCCTTCTGTCTGTACCTCACCAGACATCTGTAATAATTACAGAAAACACAGGGTTGTGCCTGGGAGACTCCTGAGCCTCCAAACATGACATACATGGAAAGACTGAAAAACCTGTCACTGTACTCAGTATCATGCAGGGTGCTGAGAGATGACCTATGCCTGCCCTACAGACCAGTCTCAGACCCTGCTCTACTGCAAATGCTGGACATTTGCAAATGAAATGGGGCAAGAATAACTTGGCCCATGTTTCTCATCCTAGTCTGTGACATAAACAGAGCAAGCTGTGGATACAGCTATATTCCCCAACAACTCGCAATCCTCTGTAATACGCTCCCACTGCATGGGAAGCAGTGCTCCTCAATGACCACGTTCAAACATAACCTTGACTACCTGGTTGGGTGATTGTAAACTCACGTTTTTAATTTCTCCAATTTTTTTGATATCTAATACCTTGACAGGAATGTCCCCCATTCCTAAGTCAAAATATGATTAAAGTTAATGAAATTAGTATTGTTTCAATCTTTGATGTCAGCCACAAGTGCTCTTCACAGCACCCACAATGTGCCCACTGACTCCTTCTGCAATTTGTATGGAGTTACATGTATTGGTAACATATCTAAATACGATTGTAGATTCTTTTTTATAAGACCCTTTGCTCCTACTGCTTTTGGAAATGTCTGGGTATCTTTCCTCCACACTGCTCTCCTGTCTGCCTGCAAATCCTGATATTTTATGACTTTGTGACTCTCTGTTTACAAGACACTGTAGTCACTGAGTGTAGCAATTTCAAATCAATGCTGCTTTTGTCTTCTTTTCATGGACCACTATATCTGGTTCTCTTGCATCTATCTTTTGGACTGATGGTAATGCATGATCCCATGTGATGTAGACCATCATTTTCTATCATGCTTTGTGGCTCATTTTTCCAGTGTTTTTCAGATACTTCAGTATTATAATGTTTGCACAATCCCCAGTGCAACACTCTTGCCACATTATTATGTCTTTCAGTATACAACCCTTCTCTCATTAGTATATCACAACCAGCAACAAGATGTGCGACTGTTTCCAATTCTGTTTTACAAAACCTACACTTTTCTGTTTCTCCCAAATATTCAATGGACTTTGTGAACCAATATGTATCTAGCCCACTGTCTTGGGCCACCAATATTAACCTTTCATCTTTTGGTTTGACTTATTGTAAAAACGAAAAAAGAAAACAAACTCAAGTAAACCAAAAAGACAAGGTCGGCTATTCACTCCAAGACTAAAAGGTGAAAGATTTAAAAAGTTTATTAGCGCTTTCGTTTGGCAATGTTGTCAAACTTCATCAGATTGGTTTGAATTCACCTATATACTTGCAACTATATTTATGCATTTTCCACATTTCTTGCCTTCTCATCTGATCCTTTGCCTTATATTCTTGCTTTTGTTTTTGGCACATTCAGTTGCTGTCTCATTTTTATCTACTTCTGGTTTGATTTTCATTCCCGCTTGACGGCAATATGCTTCTGCTAGACTAAGAAGGGGAGTCATTTTACATTTATTCTCCTCATGTTTCAAAACTTTCACTATGTTTGGGTCTCCTGACGTCACCAGATATGTATGCAGTCCCACAATTGTAGATCTATGCATGTAACCAGTTTCAAGGAGGCCCAAACCTCCTTCAGAATGGGGAATATATAATCTAGGTATACACTGATTTTTATAAATCATTTGGTGAGCATGAAGCATCCTTCTTGTTTTCCTGTCTAATTTATCCAACACCTTTTGGGGATTGTCAATCACTCCAAAACTGTAAGTTACGTCAGGAAGAGCAAATTGGTTTACAGCTTGATTTTTGTTCCTAGATGTCAATGCTGTTTTCAGGATTAATTTAAGTCTTTTAAAATATTCCTTACTAAGTTGTATTCACATTTGTTCATGTTTTGTTGTCGATCCTTCATCACTCCCCAAATATTTATACACTCCCTCTTGCTCAAGTTCTTTTATATCCCATTCTTGTCCTAAACTGATGTTTTCTTGGTGCTGCAGTTTCTCTGCTTTAAAGGTTGCTTTTACCCATTTATCAAGACCAAATGACATTCTTATATCATCTGAAGAAGTTTTGACAACTTGCAGTTGTGCTTTCAGTTCCTCATCTGATGAGCTATACAGTTTTAAATCATCGACAAAAAGAAGATGAAAAGTCTTTAAACTTTGTTGCTTTCTGGGAGTCAAATTATAGCCATGGCCTAAGCTGTTAAGCAGGCAGCTTAATGGGTTAAGGCAAGACAAAAGAGCAGCAGCAACAGAGACTCACCCTGGAATATCACCCTTTGTATTTTTATCCCTGGAATAATAATTTGTCCTTTATTATAGCTTAAGTGCAAAGTAGTTTGCCACTGTTTCATGGTCACTGTTATGTAGTTTTTCAGTGTTGGGTGTATCTTATACATTTTTAATCACTCTTTTATCCATGAATATGGGATACTGTCAAATGCTTTTTTGTAGTCAATCCATGCCATACTTAGATTCTTACCCTTTTTGCAGTTCTCCACTATGACTTTATTTAACAACAGATGATTCTTAGTTCCATATGACTTTCTTTTATTGTCTTTTTGTTCTACTGGCATAATTAAGTTTTCTTCTAAATGACTATAAACTTTGTTGGCATCAAATCTAGTGTATAGTTTATATGTCATCAGAAGGCAAGTTATTGGTCTATAATTTTTAGGGTAGCTTGCAGGTTCACTCTTAAGTAGGAGCATTGTTTTTCCTGTTGTTAGCCAGGTTGGTATCTGATCAGGGTGCACATATAAATAGTTCTTACTCATGGCTAAATCTTTGTGCAAAGATGTTAATACTTTTAACAAGAAGTTAGGTACTGCATCTGGGCCTGGGGTTTTCCAATTAGAAGCTTTTCTTAACCTTAATTCAATCTGTCTGGCTTTTACTTCATACCGTTTCATATCCTGTACCTTTGAACTTCTTATTGTTTCTTTTACGTCTTCTATCCATTTTTAGCATCTTTGTTATGTTCCACAGGATCTTTATAAATACTTCTCCAAAATGTAACTATTTCTTCTTGTTTTGGTGATCTTTCAACTCTTTTTACCTTGTTTCCCAATTCTCTATAAGACTTTTTTGGGTCATCAGTAAACTGCTTATTTTGTACTTTTCCTTTCTATGTATCTGTGTATCTTTTACATTTTTCTGCCTGTGCTGTTTTTAGTTTATTATTTGCAATAGTGCATGATCAATCCTGATCTGTTATAATACTGCACATTGCTTTTATCATGTCTATCTTTCTGAGTGTTTTTGTTGATCTGTTCCCTCTTCTATACTCTTTTAGCAGTGACACTTCTTGCCTTAATTGCTTTATAGTTTTCTCTATTTGATACTTCCATGATGGTTTTCGATTTCTACCTTTCTTTTCCCTTAAAACCCTATGTTCTTGTGATAGAATTTTATATATTATTAATTTAACTGCACAGTAATATAGCCTGTTTACTTCTATTATACTGCATGGATCTCTATGAACAGTCCTAATTACTGTGTTCATTTGTTTTATCAAACTTCTAATTTTTGGGGGATTTATTAACCTTCTGCAGTCTATTTCTTTCATTGATTTTAATATGTCTGCCTATCTCAATTAAATCAAGCAACTCTTCTCTTAGCTCATTTTCATCTAAACTGAAGACATATTTTTTTGTTCTCCGTTTTCTGCAGGCATTCTATAGAAAGGTATATAGTAGCTTTCTATGGCACATTCTCTTCAATTTCATCCTGTGTTATCCTTTGCTCTGTCATATGGGAACTCGCTAGCCTACAACTACTCATCATTGTCTGCATCAGAGTTGCCACAGTTTCCTGTTCCTTCCCTTGCTGGTCAACTTCAAGTGAATGTTTATACTAGTTTCCCGTGGAAGGCCTCAAAATATCTTCATATGGCAACTGACCAGATGCTTTCCGTTCCACTGGTTTCTCCTTAATTTGAATGTCTATTGCTCTATCCTGCAATGGCGCTTTCTGAGTTAGATTTTCTACACTAAATCATTTTTTGTGATTTTTGTGGACTGTTACTTCCTTCTATAATGGGGGGGGGCATCCTCCCCCTGGGTCTGGCTTGGTCCCATTGTAGGAATGTTTCTGTATTTTGAGGATTCTACACTGTCATTTTCTCCCATCCTGGCACCAGTACACCTACCAGGATTGGGCACTTTTTTTTCTGGGTCTTGTGCACCCAGTTATCTTTTTGAATGTTTGACCTACTTCTGTCCATGATATATGCTATGTAAAATACAATCTATATATCATTGTCGTCTTGGTGAGACTTTGTGAAAAACAGGATCCACCTCGTGAAGGTACTCACCAAGACTTGAGGATGAATTCAGTTTCAGCAATATTTCTCTCCTTTGCTTGCTGACTTAACATCTCTCCAGTCGGACCCCTGTTAGACCTTCTACACAAAATCCTTCACTTCACAGGCATTTCATAATTTCAACTTCTATTTTTTTAACTTCTACTTTACTAATCTTCTTTTATACATTCCGTCTTTGTGATATTATTTTTTTATTGTGAAATTGTCCATATATGGATGCCTTTGCTAGTATTTCTCTTTGAATATCTTTGAATATCTTTGGGTCTGCCTTTTTTGTATTGATTAATTTGGCTTTCAACAGTGCATAAATATTGCACCATATCACATCTCTCTTTCTTTCCCATGTCCATATTACTTTTTTATACTTTTCAAAAATCTTTAGTTTTTTTTTTCGCACTTCCTCAGATGCTTCTTTTTCCAAATAGATCAAAGATTCTTGGTCTATATAATGTTTTTCACAAATCTGTTGTATTTGTTGTATTAATGAACACAATTTTTTATTTGAAGCTTCTGACGGCTTTTTTGTGGAAGTATTTTTCTTTCCTCTAATTTCTCTCTTAATATTTTTGTATATCCTGTAAACTGGAAATTCAGGTCTTTTTGCATAATAGTAACAATACATAATTTATTTCTTATCCTCAAAAGCCCACTCTATCATCTCAATGGCTCTTCTTTGGTCTATCAGTTTTTGTGATTTTTGTGGACTGCTACTTCCATCTGCAACAGGGGGACCATCCTCCCCCTGGGCTTGGCCCCATTATAGGAATGTTTCCATGTATTGAGGATTCTACACCTCTGGGGTGGCACCTATGTCCCTCATGGACAGGCCCAGTTGGTGCTATTTACAGAATAGCTCTGCTAGCAATGACCATCCAACTATGCTCAATAAGGGTGCTTGTATTTTTACAGAGCTGGGCTTTTAAGCACTGTAGGGCCATTAGGCTGGTAGCCTCCTGTGAACATATGAAGCTCTGTGTCTATGCAGGCCTCCCAATATTGTGTCTCCCACATGACCTGCTGATGTCATCTACTATAAGTTCACCTGCACTCTTAGAAAAGTCAGAATTGTGTTATGGCACTTGCATAAAGTACCGTGTTCTGTTGTGTGTGTGTGTGTGTGTGTGTGTGTGTGTGTGTGTGTGTGTGTGTGTGTGTGTGTGTGTGTGTGTGTGTGTGTGTGTGTGCGTGTGAGTGTGTGTGTGTGTGTGTGTGTGTGTGTGTGTGTGTGTGTGTGTGTGTGTGTGTGTGTGTATAGCCAGAAAAGCAGAAGTGTGTATACTCCAGTTACTGCTCCAATCCCACAAATTGACAATGTTTTGATACTTGCACATCCCTACAGATACATTTCATGCAGGTCTCCCAACTTCTTCGCTACAGCATGCACTGCTGATGTCATCCATTATAAGTTGGCCTGCAGCCTTATAAAAGTCAGACTTGTGCTGTAGTACTTGTGTAAATTACTATGTTCTGTAGCCTGTATACTTAGGTAGGGGTTCTGTTCTCACTGTAGCCAACTGTTTGTATGTGTGTGTCTGTGTCTAGCCAGAAAAACAGAAATGTGCATCCCACAGTTACCACGCCAACCTCATGGATTGACAGTATTTTGATGCTTGCACATGCCTACATATCCATTTCATGCAAGTCTTCCAGCGTCTTCTCTCTAATGTGCACTGCTGATGTCGTCCACTATAAGTTGAACTGCAGCCTTATAAAAGTCAGACTTGTGCCATGGCATTTCCATAAAGTAATGAGTTCTGTAGTCTGTGTACTTAGATAAGGAGGGGTCCTATTTCCACTGCAGTCCACTGTGTGTGTGTGTGTGTGTGTGTGTGTGTGTGTGTGTGTGTGTGTGTGTGTGTGTGTGTGTGTGTGTCCCTATCCAGAAGAACTGAAGTGTGTATCCTGCATTTACCACTCCAATTCCATGAATTGACAATATTTTGATGCTTGCACATGCCTACAGATCCATTTCATATAGGCCTCCCATCTTCTCTCCAACATGCATTGCTGATGTCATCCATTATAAGTTGGCATGCAGTCTTGTAAAAGTCAGACTTGTCCCCTGGTGGTTGCATAAAGTACTGTAGTCTGTGTACTTAGATAGGTAGGGGTTCTGTTCTTACTGCAGTCAACTGGATGTCTGTGTTTCTAGACAGAAGAGCAGAAGTGTGTATCTCACAGTCACTGTTCCAATACTAAGGACTGACAGTATTTTGATTCTTGCAGATACCTACACATCCATTTCATGCAGCCCACCCAAAATCTTGTTCCCTACATGACCTGCTGATGTCATGTAAAAGTGAAAATTCTGCCATGGCATTTTCATAAAGTACTGTGTTCTGTAGTCTGTGTACCTAAATCAGTAAGGGTTTTGTTCTCACTGCAGTCAAATTTGTATGTATAAAATAAGAAAATTTAATTGGTTAATGTGTATTTAAAAGTAATTGAGTTACTTTGTATATTGTCTGAAGAAGTTTTTTTAACCTGAAAGTGCTCACCATTGTTTTGTTTCATTTGCTTGTTTTAATTAAATATTGTTTTTATCAGCGTGGTGGTCCAGATTATCTTTTCTTATTTTGTGGACTTTGCTTTTGAATCTGGACCTTTGGTGCGGAGTCTATATTTTATTATTTTGGATATTTTGAACTTTGTATGTATGTGAGCTGTTGCTTGACATTACAGAGATCATTGTACACCACCATGTGGGACACTGTTATATTCTCCTCAACAGACACAGCTGATGTCATCAGCTATAAAGTGTTGTCTGACTGACAGCAAGTTGGAGTTGAGCTGTGGTGATCATGTGAAATACTGGGTTCTGTAGTCTATGTACTTAGGTAGGGGTTCTAGTCTCACTGCAGTCAACGTGTATGTGAGCTGTTACGTGACATTACAGAGAGCATTTTACAACACCAGGTGGTACACTGTTATATTATCCTCAACAGGCACTGCTGATATCATCAGCTATAAAGTGTTGTCTGATGTACTTCAATTCAGAGTTGTGTCATAGCACTTGCATAAACTACTGGGTTCTGTAGTCTGTGTACTTAGGGGTTCTATTCTCACTGCAGTCAACAGTGTGTGTGTGTGTGTGTGTGTGTGTGTGTGTGTGTGTGTGTGTGTGTGTGTGTGTGTGTGTGTGAGCTCTTTCTTAACATTATAGAGAACCTTTTTGCACCAGCATATGGGTCATTGTTATTACCATATTCTCCTCAACATACACTGTTGATGACATCAGCTAGGTCAGATCTTTGGATATGCAGTACTCCCACCTGGGCAGGGTCAGACACTGGATTAAAGAACAGGCAGATATCACCTCATCCTATAACACACGGAGTAGAGAGACATAGCTTTAACTCTATCCACACAAGTCATGCCATGGTTTGTAGGCTCTGTGTTATCTTGCTCAAAGAGCTCAATTCATTTAGCCCAGGAAACATATAGGCATTGATCAACAGTTGCCACCAGTTGAGCTCTTTGAAGTGCCTACTTAAACTGAAGTCTTTGGAGAGATGTTGAAATATTTATTTTTTTTGTATATATTTTAAAATATGGTTTATTTATATATAATTATTTATATATTTATTAAAATATATACATTTTTATTATATATACACAATTTTATAAATTTGAATTTGTATACTAGATAATGATTGTTATATAAAAGTTTTATATTGTATGTATTGCAATTATTTAAGGTAAGGGGAGAGGTGTTGCTTTAATATATGATTAAGTTGTGATGACATCATTAAGTGTTGGTTTTTAAACTCTTGATTTTTTTGAATGTTTTTTCTGAAGAAGATTGCACATTTGTGAGTCTGAAAGCTCTTACATTTATTTGGATTGAGTAATAAATGTGATTGTTACTTCCTTGCCTCTTGTTTTAGTTCAAGTTTAGTTTGTGTTTGTTTTATACTTGGGTTTTTGGATATGGCAAGTGGATGTAACGATGATTCGTTATCCTTATTCTCTCAAGAAGGGATAAGTAATGCACCGAGTGAGGCTGCCATGAGTGCCATTGGGAATCTTACCTTACTCATTCAAAATCTTACTACTAGACTGGACGACTTGGCATCCAAATTGAATAATATTGGTGCCTCTACTTCTAATATGGTGATCTCAACCTATAGATCCAACTCTACTGTTGATTTGAGGTCTGCGTTGTCATTATCGAATATTTCCTTGGATCCCTTACATCGACTGAGGCTACTGTACTGCCGAACATTCCAAGTTCCAGCAACAACCATGTTCATAGTACGGTGGCTGCAACTTCCCCAAGTGATGTTCATGCGGTTTGTACATTACCTTCTTTAATGGATTGTCTTAACTCTTTTATTCATTTGACCTATAGTGCTGCAGTTTTGAATGGTGTTACTGAGATGGCTAATTCATTGTCGGTTCACATCATTATGGATAGTTTGAAGAAATTTGATGCCAAACTCTTTAAATATAAGAAACTGCAGCTTGAAATTGTCTATGTGAATGTATTTCCAGATTCAACATCCCGAAGGGGTTACGGCAGTGGCGTTTCCCCTCAGGTTTAGTCTGCAATTCACAATTTCACAAAGAGTTATTAGCCCTATTTGATAAGCAGGGTATATTGGGAAAAGGTTGTTAAGGATGGAGCTGCCAGGTAAGAGGAAAAGAGGAAGGCCTAAGACAAGGTTTATGGATGTGGTGAGAGAGGGCATGCAGGCGGTTGGTGTGAAAGAGCATGATGCAGAGGACAGGAAGAAATGGAAACAGAAGATCCACTGTGGCGACCCCTAACGGGAACAGCCAAAAGAAGATGATGATGATGATGATGATGATGATGATAAGCAGGGTTGTGAATTCCTGACACTACTTGTTAACCAATATGTTTCCCAAGCTGAACAGCTTAAGAATGAACTATTTGAATTGGAGACATTAATCAAGAATGATGTTGATTTTCTGAGGTATAAATACAAATGTATTCATATTTTTAATAGTATAGAGCAGGCTGTTGAAAAAATGAAAGTAGTGAAAATAAGAAACTTGAACGTGATTGGAGGGACTATACCAACGGGACTGCATATCCCCCTCCACCTTTGGGCGATTACATTGCTAATTCAACTTTGTCTGCAAGTGTTATGCCTTTAGACAGGGAAAGGGGGAGACCCAATAACATTGAACTCCCTGGGACTAGTAACAACAATGGTGGTAATGGCATTATTGACCACCCGAATAATTCCCCTAGGCATAGCCAATGGCTAAGAAACCAACAAGTGAACAACAACCAGGTTTCCAACCAAGCAGGTTTTCGGAATGATATGGCTTTCAAGAATTCTGGGCCGAGAGTGAACAACCCCAATCCCTGGTGCAACAGGAAGAACAATCATCGACGGAGATTATATTGGACACTAGTTTTACCAGTGGTAACATTCTACTAGATAATTCGTACCCACGGATTTTGTGTAATACAACAGGTGACTTTAAGATATACAGTTTTACTGATATGGTTGTTCCTAATGATTTGGTAGATTTACTTTCCAAAGGCTTGTCCTTTGTGCCTTCAAAATGAATGAATTTGGTAGAAACATTGTTAGATTTAAAATTATCTGTTTGCAAGTTGAACCTGCATTGTTTATTTGGGAATTTGTCTGCTCTAAATACAGAATGTCGTATTTCCAGTGTATTTAACCCACCATTGCACACCTCCCTTAGTTGCTTTGAGAGACTATGCAAAATTGACTTAAGGAATTTGTCAAAGGCTAATATAAGATCTAAAGTTAAGAATAAATATAATGTTTCAGATAGATATATGCCTTGAATGTTTTGAGGATACAGAATATTCATGTCCTAAAGCCTGATAAAGCTGGAGGCTTGGTACTGATGAGTGAAGATGTTTACCACAACAGAATATTGAGCATTTTATCCACTGATAATTATGTGAAGGCATCCATTAATGGTCTACATTGTGCTTAGCGTATCAGGAGTTTATTGAACAATTTTTTTATTGATAGAATGGTGGATTTAGATATGTTTAATTTTTTAACAATTCCATCCCCAGTTACACCAGTTATTTTTGGTTTGCCTAAATTTGAGTAACCCCCCATTTCATCCTATAGTTGACGGTCGTAACAGTATTACTTATAGTTGTGCAAAAGTGGTTGATATGAAGTTGAGGAAATATCTCTCCAGTCAGTCCCAAGTATGTTGTGACTCCTGGCATTTTTTGGAATCTGTTAACAGCTTAGTTTATCATGAGGATGTCCATTTTTTAACATTGATGTGTGTGATTTATATACTGTTATCCCCCAGACCTTAGGAGTTTCCTGGGTGAGGGAATTTTTACACATGATTGGAGTTGTGGGAGATGAAATTAATTTGATTGAATGTCTCCTTGACATTATTTTGGCCAACAACTATATTCTGTTTGGTGGGGACATTTATCTTCAGAAATCCAGTATAGCCATGGGCTCACCTTGTGGGGGGAGCTTTGCCAACTGCGTTATGTCATACTGGGAGACTGTGATCCTTTTTAAACATGACATTTTTAGAAAGCATGTAGTATGGTACACATGTTACCTTGATGATATTTTTATTTTATTTCAAGGTAATCAGGTTGATGTTGTCGAGTTCTTGAATGTGATATCTGAACTCACCAGTTTTTTAAAATTTACTTATGAATTTAACACTAATAATATCAGCTTTTTGGAAGTCCTGTTGAGTAAGGATAATAACAATGATAATTATACAGCCAAGATTTATCGTAAACCACCCTATTCTAATTGTTTTTTACATTTTGAAAGCTCACATCCATTTTTTCAGAAGCCGTCAGTAGCAAAGGGGCAGTTGGTAAGGGCTGCCTGTATGACCACTTTGGACCATGATTTTCAGATAGAATGTGACACCCTCATAGGAATGTTTGTTGTATGAGGGTACCCTTCTGATTTAATTGAGGGCTTAATAGAATAGGTCACTAATAAATGGAATCTAGGTTGGTTTAGGCCCATACTTAATAATGGGATGGGCTTTATGGAAGAACCATTGGAAAGTTCTGGGCAAAATATCAGTACTTTGAATGAAAGAGTTGTAACTAGTTTTTCATTAACTTTAAGTACAGCCTTCTCCCTTGATGCCTATGAAGTAAGATCTGTTTTATGTAAAAATTGGGCTTTTTTAATTGATGATGGGAGTCTAAGGAATAAGGTACTGGATATCCCCAAAAGTGTTTATAAATGGGGAGTTAGCCTTAAGAATTTGGTTGAGAGAAGTTACCCATCAACTTCTAGACTACGGGGATGTTTAACTGTGGTAGTTGTAACCATTATAAGCATATTAAGGTTACAAATAAGTTTTCCATTGGTTTGGTTAATTATTTTATAAAAGAAAGATTTAATTGTAACAGCACTGGGGTTGTATACCTGGATGAATGCCAGCGTTGTCCCCAATTTTATATTGGTAAGACAGAATGCCATTTGAAACAGAGAAAATATGAACATCAATATGTATTTTAAAAAAAAGATTGTACAAATGCCCTAGCTAGACATATTAATGACCATAATGACCACTTCTTTTATTTTTGGTTATTGAGTAGGTTAAATTTAACCCTAGGGGTGGTCCTTGGTCTTTGAAATTAGAACAAAGGGAACTTTAGTGGCAACTGTTGACCAATGCTTATATGTTTCCTGGGCTAAATGAATTGAGCTCCTTGAAGTGCCTACTTAAACTGAAGTCTTTGGAAATATGTTGAAATATTGATTTTTTTGTATATATTTTTAAATATGGTTTATTTATATATAATTATTTATATATTTATTAAAATATATAACATTTTTATTATGTATACACAATTTTATAAATTTGAATTTGTATACTAGATAGTGATTGTTATATAAAAGTTGTAATATCGTCATTAAGTGTTGGTTTTTAAACACTTGATTTTTTTTGAATGGTTTTGTCTGAAGAAGGTTGCACATGTAGCATTAACAACTTTATATATATATATATATATATATATATATATATATATATATATATATATATATATATATATATATATATATATATATATATATATATATATATATATATATGTCATGCACACAAGGCAACTAACCTGTATTGCCCATACTGTCTCATACAGGTATAGCAGTGGCCCTCCTAACACCTCCAGCAGATGTTACAGTGCCAGGACAGTGTGTATGGTTACCCTCACTGAGTGTGGATGTATCATAATAGTTGTTCAAGTGTGTGTCTGCAGGCTCCTCTGTTATCACTGTAAATCACATATGTTATGTCAGAGGCATGGGATTATTGGTGGTATTATTCTGAAATTGTCCATGATTGCAGCTGGTTCTGGTAATGTTTTTCAGAATCCTTTACCTGTGGCCACCTTGCTGGAGACCTCTGTTGACAGTGCACTCATATTCAGCCATTTCAGTTTGCACAGCTTCACAATATGCACCCTACCCCAAATGTATGTCAGATTCCTAAATGTTCTGTGCATTATTTGTATAAGGATGGTTATCTGACACAGACATCCTTCCCATTATGTCACCTTGTGTGACAGTCACATAAAACACATTTTTACTGTAAAGTCCCTAATGTACCATATAGATATGTGATTGGTGTTGCTACAACCATATTCCATTGGCATGCCCTCTTCTGCTGTACATTAGGTAGTTTCACCTGTCCTCTTTCCCTGTGTTCACTCTTAAAATTCATGTGTGTGTCCTTATTCAATACACACATTTCCCCTGAGTGTTCATTTTACATAGTCCATGTTCCATTATAAATCATTTACACAGCTTCAGTACACAATGCCAGGAATGGGATATCACAATACTCTGCACTGTGGATACACTGTCCTATACTATGTTTGGACCATATACTCCACATTCATACCTCTCCACTGTCCAGATATTTCCAGGCTATCCAGATGTTTTATTTATCAAATTTGTGACTTTCTGCCATATCACTGGGATGATCTCAAGACTGATTTGAGTTAATGTTACATACATTGAGGTCATACCTCTCAACTGTCCTGATTTGTGCAGGATATACACCTTTGATCTCATATTTCTGATCTTTTCCTCATAACATATTGGTTTTCTGACAAATCACTGGCATATTATTGCAGATTGAAGTCCAAAACTCATGACAGACATATGAGTTTCAAACTTCATGTTATTCGGATAGCTCGCTGTACTATACAACCTATTATTCCATCAACTTTATAAGTTTGGAAGAACAATGTTGAAAATTTGTCCCTGGTTTTGGGCCTTTGTCCCCCAATATTTATAGCTTCATCCAGAATTCTTGCTCTAAGAGCTTGCAAGAGTTTCACATTTCTATCCAACATCTATGTAAAATATGTCACTAGTTCTGGTTATCTGCCCCCTCATTATGTTGGCCTTTGTGCAGATGTGTTGCACTAACACATTGACAGCTATCTGTGATGTCCTGGTGATCACTGTGGCATTCCATGCAAATTTGAGGACCGTAGCTGCTCTGCTTTGCATCGAATTCATATCCGCAGTCACTTACACAATTTCCTGGCCAGCAGCACTGTTGCCAGCCATGAAACCTGGTTTAGACAGCCCATTCATAATTAATATGCATTGAGCACTTCCGCTTGCCACTCACTGCCTCACAAACATATAAATGCCATGTAGCCTTTGCATAGACTCTATATGGAGTTTATTGAATCCCCAGGGATGGTAGTTAAAGTGAATTGCCTTATTGCTTTTCCCAGACTTGCCCAATTATAGGGTATGTCTGTGACTGGTACCTGATGCCTTTGCCCCCCCCCCCCCATCTCTGCTCCTGCAGATTCCCTTGGACCCTTATAAAACTATGTCACTAACTGAGTTTCTCTGGAGGCATGTAGTGGAGTAAGGTATAGACCTACCCTGGTCATGCTTCCCAAATTATATGTACTAGTCTGAGTTAGTCTTGGCTGTAGCCCACCTTACTTGAAAATCATACTCTGATGGTTAGACAACTTGCTTGTATTTGATACTAGGTGGTTTAGCTTCCATCACTGGAAAATAACTGGACCTTCACTTCACTCATTCCATGAAGGGTACTTTTATGAGTACTGTCTGCAACAGGACTGGCATTATTGCCAACATATTGCCAACACATATCTATTGGTAGCTGCTTTATTATACTTCTGTCCTTCTAAATTCTGGAAACCTCCATCTTAGTAATCCCAAACTTGCATACCAAGACATATCTCCTGTTAGCTGCCTTATTTTCCTGTTTAAAGGCTATAAAGCACACATGTACATCTGTGAAATATAGTGCATGACTTATGTTGGTCAAACACTACTTAATGCAGCACAGTATAACATAGTACTTTACCTACCCAGTTCAGCCACCATACAGTCCTAATTATTTTAATCTGTTTCTCTCCTAGTGTACTGAGCACACAGTATTCCTGCTGCAAAACTGAAGACAATCCCACTACCAAGAGAACTTCTGCAGCTGAATTTCATTCCATCTGCAAAAGCACAAAAGGAGAAATACCCTCAATCAAACCATTGTAAAGCAGTTTACAATAATCAAATTAAACTGCTGAAATATCTTATTTTCCCTCACTTCTGCATCACTGTGTTCTGTACTGTAGTGTAAAATCTGCTGAGGGATACCCCACACCAACCCACAGGCCTTATATTGCTTTAATTGAAGATAAATTAACAGTTTAGCATGTTTCACTTTAGCAGTGCAAAATTTCCCTGGAGAAAGCAAATAAAACCCATAACAATAAAATTAAATACTGTGACTCACCTTGAATAGAGTTCAAAGACCTTCTCTTTGTATCCCTAAACATTCTATTTTATTTATTGTTTTTGGTGGAAAACCATCTGTGAGGGAAGTAATTGCATTCCATTGAAGTACCTGATTGGTTGAGCCTGCTCTGTTCACTCCCACTATGCTTGGGCTCACTCCGCTGCCCTATCCTAAACCCAATTCCCACACACCCTACATCATCTATAGTTATCGTAAGCTAACCTTCACCCAGTACGTTACCACCAATCACAAAGCAGCTTACCGTCTATACTTTTGCCCTTCCTTCATATACCCACTAAGGACTCCCTACTTACCTTTTTTCTATCAGCTGGATATCATCTACATTGTAATTCAACAACCCTTCCCATTTCATTCAACCCACAAATAGTCAAACCCTATCCAGCCCTATATCACTATTCTACTTAAATTTTTACTAACAACTTAATAATTAGCATGCTATTCAAAGTACTACAAGTAATTTCCCTCCACTTTTTTGAACACATAACCAACTATCATACATCTCTCAACATCAGTCGTATGCGCAATGCTCAATCAATTGCTACCACATTTCAATCACTACCACATTTCAGTCTGTATAGCCCACAACCTTTATAATCTATCAACCATTCATCTTTTCAAACAAATATATACAAAAGTAACTAATCCAACCCACGAACTATTCACAAAGAACAAATTTAAAACTAAGTAGCACTGTCTATTCCAACTATCCATATCCAGTCTGCAACTATGTGGTGACATTCACCCCAACCCATGTCCAACCACTACAGTCCTATAATGGCCCACATAACCATTAATAATGTAACACCTCACTCCTGCAACTCGGGGAAAACAAGTCTAAAATGTATAGACATTAATCTTAAAAGTATCCATGATAAAGTAACTGAACTGCATGCTTTCATATCCCATTACAACACTGACATCCTTGCTATTACAGAAACATGGCTAAAACCCAAAGTTAAAGACACTGAAGTCCTCCCACCAGGATATAGTATCCTTCAAGAAGACCATACATCCAAAAAAGCAGGTAGTATAGCTATTATATACCCAAAACACCTGAACATACCCCTTTATCAGAAAACATATCCCTCATTCAATAATGCAGAGACTCTTATTGCCTTACTCAAGCTAGATTCTTATAAGACCATTGGCCAGATTCATTAACTCCTACACTAAGTGCACAACATCTGGATTCAAGAACATCCCTACCACATTTTTGTGCTTCCTAGTTATTCAGAAAGATTACACTACGTGTACATGTAGTCTACACTTTGTGGTAACTTTTATGAATCCCCCGATACTAAATCCTGCAAGCAAATCTATAGGAAAACTGAAATTAGAAGGAAGAATGTGTGAGTTATGCTTGTGTTGTCTGTTCACTTAGAATGGTGCACACTTAGTATAGGCATTAAAGAATCCTAGGGCATATATATTATAACCTTATATATTCCCCCTGGCAATAACTTCAGCACAGCAGAGGACATATTATCCTGGGCATCTACCAATTTACTCCAAGAAACCATCATCCTTGGGGACCTTAACGTAGACTGGATCCATATTATATCTAATAACCCCACTATTGGTATTAATCTGTATGGTTTCTGTCAGCTCATAAATACATCAACAAGATGTAACAGAGCCTCCTGCAAGGCCTGTATTCTAAATTGGATTCGTTAAACTAAACCCAGTAATATCTATAACTATAGCAAACTATCTAACAACCTAAGAGACCTCCTGCCCAGTTTTGCTAACAGACTTATATGCAATCCAGTAAAACATCATGTATACAAGAATGTGCGTTACCTATCCAGTTTTAATTTAGACAATTTCATCTGTACACACAAGCAATGCAATTAGAAAATGCAAAAATCTTCCTCTAGATGAAGCCACCCTCCATTTTAACAAAACCTTTACTGATATACTGAATGAATATGCTCTCATCACAAGAAAAAGAGTTAAACTTAATTCAGCAACATGGCTATCTAAAAACAGTAGGCAACTACTGGTGCTTAGAGACAAGAGCTGGAAAGCATGGCACACCAACAAATCCCAGGAAAAGCGTCTGCACTACAGACAGATAAGAAATAAAATGAAACTGTATAAGGCATGACAAAAACTCAACTATTTTAACTTAGGTACAGCAAAATAATCCTAAAAATTCTGGTCATTGATACAAAATCCAGGCCAAGGTCAACAACCCACTGCCTCCCCAGAAGACACTTCATCAACAACTCCCAATAACTTTAACAAGTACTTCCTTCAAGCTGTAGGGTCACTAATGAAAGACAAGCCCACCATCAAACCAACCAGGTTCCAGCCATAAAACCCCATGGAAGCCCACTTCTCACTCAACCCTGTTGTTACCCTCCACCATATGAAAATATCTCCAGAAATTAAAAGCTACAAGCTCTGCTGCAGACAGCCTTCCCCTTGAATTTCTAAATGTTGCATCTGAAGCTCTGTCATATACAATATCTATACTAATAAACAGATCTGTCCTAGAATGTTTTGATTCAGCCATTTGGAAGAAGGCATACATATTTCCTCTTCATAAAGGAGAACCCTCTGATGACTACTCCAACTTCAGGACAATTGTCATTCTGTCACTGTTGTCTAAAATATTAGAAAAGTGTATCCATTCCCAATTACTACAATATCTAACCATAAACAATCTTCTCTCCCCCACACAGCATGGTTTTCATCCCAAACATAGCACCACTTCACTTTGCCAATGCCATTAATAAAAACAGAAACACTGGAATCCTAACACTTCCTTATTCCTAGATCTGTCCAAAGCATTCAACACTGTCTCTCACCATAAACTATTCCTAAAACTCTTCTCCTTAAGTGCCCCCCCTCTCTCCTGGTGTAACAGCTACCTAACAGATTCCAAGCAGTCACATGGCAGCATGAACACTCATCATTTCTATCTGTTACTGTAGGAGTGGCCCGGTTCGATTCTCAGCTAGTGTGTCTTCTGCGTGGAGACATGCGTGAATGGGCATACCTTCGTTGAAGGTTGTGCATCAGGCCTGGCAAGCCAGTACGTAAAAATTAACTGCCAATCATTAGCAGACTGGAGTTCCGCTGTGGCGACCCCTAACCAGGAAAAGCCAAAAAACACAAACACTGTAGGAGTGGCAGAAGCTTCCATACTTGGACCCCTCCTGTTTAACGTATTTGTAAATGATCTACACACTACTTCAAAGCATGCTACTCTTTTACACTATGCAGATGACTGTACACTCATCTTCACAGCCTCTAACCTACAAAAACATCAAGAAATTACTCAAGAATCCTTTATGCCCTTAGAATCCTAGCTAGACAAATCACAACTCATATTTAACCTCCCAAAAACAAAACTACTAATTTTCGCACCTAAAATATTCTCCCAAGGCAAAACTTTTGTCAACATCATTTCATTAAATAGCACCCTGATTGAACAGGTCACTAACACCAAATTCTTAGGTGTCAGCATTGATGACAACATGAAAATTGACCTACACTTTCAAACTGTTATTAAAAAAATCACCAAACGTTCGACCTCTTGTATAGAACAAAACCCTACCTAACAGACAGAACTACATAATCTACAGCTAAAGCCTACTTCCTACATACCCTTCTGTATGCCTCCCTACTCTTCACTAACCTGCAAACATCCATGCAATCAAAGCTGGAACAATACTACAATAAAACGCTGTGTTTTGCTGCAAATCTCCCCTTTGGAACTCATCACTGTTTTGCCTTTAAACACCTAAACTGGACTGAAATCCTACATCGCCTCTACTATAGTCACTACTAGCTTACACTCTAATAGACTACCCTGATAAATATCCATCACTAAAAGGCATGATTCAACACCACCACCCTACCAAAGCTCTCCGCTCTAAACACAAACTCCTCCTGTGCATCACTAATGCCCAAAATGCATTGAGATCCCCCTTAAACTCTGTAGGTACTGTCTGGAATGCCTTCCTACACGCTCTCAGACTTATTGAAAACCAGCAAACATTCAAAATACATTTAAGAAAACCGCTCTCACCATCCTGGCTCTGTAGCTGTATATCTCCAGAATAAGTATAGCATCTTTGCTTTCTTTGTCCTGTTCTAATATACCTTTGCTCTCCTCTACTGTTCCCAACTATCACTCCGCCATCAAGCACCCCACCTTCTATGTATGTCTCTTTTAACTCTATTTTACCATTCATTTCATTAATATTTCCACATTCAGTCTACCGTTTTCAAATAACTCAGTACTCTGTATTGTGACATTTATCCTACTGCATAGTTACTTATCTAACTATATCTGTATAGAATAGAAGTAGTGTAAGAAGCCTTACTACTGTATGTATAGTTACTATCTTATCTATTTTGACATTGTAAAATTTAGATTAATTGTATTCTGCCTGACATTGTTGATATTATATAACTTAAAATTATTTTGATTCTCCTGCATGTACTGGAGCTTTTCTCCTTGAGCCTCTGCTGAAAAGGGTCCTTTCTGCCCAACCATACTTCTCTAGTCAACAAATATAAAGTAAATAAATTTCATGTGACTGGCTTCATACCTTCTTACAGAGAATGGCTCAGTTCCAGCACTGGGCCTCATATGGCAGCCGTACTGCCTTCAGGATTTATTGATCAGTTCAGTGACCTTGATGCGACATCTTCCAATAGAAGTTATTCATTTTAAAATGGTGTTGGATGGGGTCCATGTTCCTTGGGAAGGTATCAGTACTTTCAAGTGTGACATGGAAACAGGAGAAAAATGTAAGATTTTCTGATTAAGCATCCCTCTGGTAATGAAATGGTCTTTCTGCGGTCATTCACAGATTTCCTCATTGATTAGCGTTGTTTCACCTCAAATGACTTATTCTCTTGATCTCAATATCTTTGTCATTGATGGACTTATGACTCTTCTAAGAATTTTGCATCCATAATGAAGAGCTTTATATTTATTCAGGTAATTACCACTGCTGTACATAAACACTGCTACTCATTGGACCTGATGTCTGAACTTCTTGTATCATCATGAACATGGGAAAAGTCGAAGCGGTCAGTTAGTTAGATCACCACTTGTACTCGTTCACCCATGAGCTACTTTTTCTCATTCCCTTTCCTTCTCCCATGATGCTGAGTAGGTCAGGTGCAGGAACTTATCTAGCTTCAACAGTATTGTTCTATCTTCTGTCCTTGACCTGTTCCTGTGGATCAGTAGAGTTGATGACTCTGTATTGCTGGTTGCAAGTTTTAATAGTTCTGTTATGAGTTCTTATTACAATTCTAAATGCAAATGTAATCCCCAGAACTGTATGACTAAACATGAAATATGTTATCCGTGTACCAAGTCTAAGGTTGTGATATCCTGGAGTATTACTCTTATTCCAAGGTACAGCGATTTCAGTGCTAGTAAATACAAGTACCAAGGGTGTTCCTTCCCATTCAGGGAGTGCACAAATGCTTTGATGGTATTAGAGTGAAATGCATGATCTGGTCACACTTTATGTTTTGTTTTTGCAGTACTCATAATTATGGCTGTCACACTTCCTATAAGGAACCCTCTTTGAACATGGCTCTGGATCTTTTTTGTCCACATTCATGTATGCTGCAGTCCTGTTACTCTGTGGGAGCTATGATATCACTAAGGATTGCAACTGCACTTTGCAGATGGAGGAGTGAATGATGTAGGTCTGATAGAGGTAATTTCCCCATCTCATAAGGCAGTTTGGAACTGATCCTGCATTACTTCAGGTGCCAGTTATAGATTTTATGTAAGATGGCTTGATATCTGTCCAGATAAATATCTGTTGTGAAGAACTGACCAGTCAAACTGTCTATTTTTTCAGCTAGTATGATCACTCAGAAGGCCTTCACTACCCATGACTGTGAACAACCTGCTCATTTCCTCATAACCAAGGTTGACTTCCCTAGGAAAAAAGTCTGAGGTCAGTTGGTTTGCCTTGACAGACATTAATTCACCAGATTAGATATGGAGTGAGTCTGATGCCCTTAACTACAAGATGTTCATGCAAATGCATTCAGGTCTACATCCCACAGGCTGGCATCTAGGTCAATTTACCTATTAAAAAGTTACTTGGTTATCTCAAGTCCTTTCATCCTCAGATTTGCCTCCTCTGAGACGCTGCACATTCTCAATCACCAGGAAAAGGGCCATCACAGTACAGCTGTCATTCAGGTAGATATGATGGGATTCTATTTTTCAAATATTCATATGTGATTACTAGACTAATAACCCGGGGGTGGGGTTCTTTTATTAGCCTAACCATGCCTCCCAAGGTGAGAATCAAACCTAGTACCTTGGGGCTATGGTGTAAACAACTTAACCATATGCCAGCCCCCAACCTCACATAGGGGGCAAACTAACCCTTGCCTCACTGCATGATATGCAGTATGAACAGCCTGCTATGTCTTCCATTGTGTATACACTGCATGCTGTGCACCTCTTTTCCCAGTTGGTGGGTGTCAGCTTTGCAGCAGATGATGCCACCTCTTTCCCACCAGGAAAGGTGAGTGGGGCAAACCCACAAGTGCAGTATACAGTGTGATACTAGGCACAATGGAGGAACAATCACAGGCAGACCAATGATCAGTACCCTGACTGCAGTAGTACTTCACAGAGATAGGGTTGTCAAGACAGCATCGCAACTTGAATGTACAATGCACATGTGTCATTAGGCATGTAATAGCAGTAAACCAACGTGACTGAGCAAACTATTAAAACAAAATAAAGCTCACGGATGTCACTCGGAAAAGATTTAATTCACCACAAACAAAAATAAAATAAATTAATACACGTGTAATAGTAGTACTTAGCGCTTTCACCCTACATAACATAAGGGCATCTTCAGAGTACAAATACTAATTGGAACATACTGCATTTAAATAAAAAAACAGTAACCAAAGTCGTCCCTATTGTGTTCCATTACACGCTCCTTTAATTTCCTTATAGTTTTGCCCACATAGAATGCTGGATCCATTAGATGTGCTGGACACTGTAACTGCAACACAAAAATGGTGATTTATTTAGCTTCATGTACATCATGCCCAGCATTCTATGTGGGCAAAACTATAAGGAAATTAAAGGAGCGTGTAATGGAACACAATAGGGATATAAAAAACAAAAGAATTGTGAATTCCTTATATGTTCATAGTACTAAATGTCACAACTTCAAGAGATTCATATTCTTTGTTATAGATAGAATTTCTACAGAAACTTACAAAGGTGGTGATTTTAATGTTTTACTAGAAGCCAAAGAATGTATTTGGCAGTTGAGACTAAATGCAGGTACATTTCCAGGCATTAATGATCACATTTCCATATCTAGTATTTTAAAATTAAAATCTCAAGTTATTTGATACAACACCAAGTTGTTTAACACATCACAACACAGTATATGGGTTTTATAAACATAGACATTTTTATACCTATTTTTAGTTTTTATACAATTAATATTTATTATAATGGTTCATATTTATATTTGTGATTAATTATTTAATTATTTATATTACTTATACGCATACATTATCATTATTAATTCTGTAAGATATATGAATTAGGCTAACTGAGGACAGGTTTGTTGTAATTGCCATTCAGTTTATGCTATTTATTTTATATTATAAACACATATTTGTGTAGTAATACTTTTTTATTTATACACATATATTTTTATTTATACACCTATATTTTTAACATTCTATTTTTACAGTACTATATGAATGGTGAAACCTCTTTGTCTGTTTCCTTCTCTGGTTGTATATATGTATAAATATGTTTTATTGAATTTTAATATTATTATTATTACTATTACAATTTTTACAGGTTGAGTGAATACCTTAGGTGTAGTGAGGGAATACATGTTACGAGAATCAGATATATATGTTTACATTAGTTGATAAATTGTTTTATATATAAACACTGTGATATATACTTAAATTAGGTATATATGTTTTTAAATTCCTGATGGTTAGTTAATTGTACAACCTATCAAAGACGACTTTGGTTACTGTTTTTTTATTTAAATGCAGTATGTTCCAATTAGTATTTGTACTCTGAAGATGCCCTTATGTTATGTAGGGTGAAAGCGCTAAGTACTACTATTACACGTGTATTAATGTATTTTATTTTTGTTTGTGGTGAATTAAATCTTTTCCGAGTGACATCCGTGAGCTTTATTTTGATGTAATAGCAGTAGGCGGGGTTTCCACTGCTAGCAACACTGTAGCAATACATCATTCTGCAGGTGTCAAAAATATATGAGGCTATAATATTACAGGTATACATGTAACCCTATATCTGCACACTTTCCATATGCCTCCAAAATGTCAGCCATTTGTCTTCGATTTTTCCAGAAGCTGAAAAACATAAAGAAATGGAAAGCGTTCATGAAGAAAATGTTCTGTATAGGCTGAGTAATTAAGACTAAAGTACAGTACAAAACTACCATTGTGTGCACTTACTATAGTGCTATGGAGCACTTTCCTTAACCTCGTCTTCCCATCTTATGAAGAAGGTCAGGGGTACACCTCTTCAGGTCTATGTAATAATGCCTGCAATGTTGACCAGTGGGGCTGATGCCTGTAGTATTACTCACTGTCATGGTAAGGCTGTGCCAGGCATCAGCCCTGTACTGGCAACCCACATAAGAGGTCCCCAGCAGGTGTTCCTTGTACTTTTTTGTGCATGAAGTAAAGAAAGATCCTGTCAAAATCAGCATTCTCAAAAGCCAAGATCACTTCACAACTCACAATCTTTTGGAAAATGGCAGCAGATTCACATTAATATACATTGCAGGCATCACATGATGCACTTTAAAGGGCATTAAGACAGTACGACAGCATACAATACCAGCATATAGTGACACATAAATGAATGACATGCCAGGGTGGTGCTTGGCATATGAATGACATGATGACCTGATTGTATGTAGCCAACACAACCCACATCTGACTCCATGATTGTTCTATAGTGCTTCTAGGAGCTCTAGCACAGCGTAATGCATGTTTGTCCCTGAAGGGGTCAGCAACCTTCTCAGGCATGTGCAATGCATTTTATAGACTCTCCTGCATGTGCACGGACAGGTACAAGCCTCGTTACATAGCCTCTTAGTCTGGTATACATTACATTAAACATACGATTCAGAGACAGTAAACTTTGAATAGCTCAGTAGGATAATTACCATGCTACAAGCCTGATAACGGTGTGATAAATACAACCATGACCATTATAGTGCTCACTGCACTACAGACGTTTGCTGCAATCACAGAAAAGTAAATGGAGGCTGCAGAGCCATGTCTACAGGACGTATAACTTATAAATGCTATGGTGTATTTAGGGGACAGTGACATACAGGGAGAATGTGTAGGTAACATTAATATTTTTTTCAGGCATTATAGGTGAGGTTGGCATTAATTAACTGCTGAGGATGGTCTTGGGCAGACAAGACAGTTTGTTATTGAGCACTCTAGTGTAGTGGTCTTGGAGAGACAAGACAGTTTGTTATTGAGCACTCTAGTCTATTTCCACAGTGCTTTACTGGTTACAGAAAGAAGTATCTTTGATGGAGGTGGAGGCAAAGGCCACACATGGAGGAAGGTAATTGTCATCCTAGATGTGTCTACTCTGGAGAGCATCCAAAGGCAACTATATGGACTGAGGACTGCTGCATATGCAGCATGCTGTGGTGGCACTGGGGAGGGGGTTGTCTTATTGACATTAAAGTGGACCACAATACTTAGCAGCCAGTAGATGACTGGCATGTAATATACTCATCAATTACTTGCAGAAACCATCACTATCCTGGTGTGATGAATACCTCTGTCCCTGATCAGAGGTGAATTGGGTGTTTTTTTCCAGACATAGTATGTACAGCGACTGAATATGCAGTATGGATTAACTCCAGCTCCCTGTCTGAAAATTCACACAAACATACACACACACACACACACACACACACACACACACACACACACACACACACACACACGAAGACATGCACATACACACACACACACACACACACACATATATACACACATGAACACATGCACATACACACACACATACACATGCACACACACACACACACACACACATACCAAAGTAGATTTATCAAGTGTCTTGACTACTGACATTCAAATCTATAGAACTACAAAGTCACCTTCAGTTTTTCTGGTAGCACAACTTCTGCTCATGGTGAATGGACAAGTGATTACCAACAGCAGTGAATCTGCTGGTGTTCCATAAATTATTTTTTATCAGTAACATACTTATTTCAAATACTTTAACAATGGGATAAAGTTGCTAGCAAAGCACTGGAGACAAAAACTACATCTATTAGATTTATTTTACTGCTGTTTGTAAAATGAAAATAATCTACTATGATTAAAATTACCATGTGTTGCTGGCATGAGACAAAAGGCATGTAGTACAATTTCAAACAGTAAGCAAAGTAATAGCTTTTACTGCATTTGCTGTTTTTCATGTCAGAAGGTAGCTTCCCCGGTGTGGCCTAGATTCATTTCTGCATAATTCACAATACTAAATCATGCTGCTCTTTCATTTCCTCATTCCATAATGTTGAGTGTCTACTTCTAGTGAAGGATGACGGCATTTAGTTTATTTATATGACAGTGTGTACCATAGTCTCAGTAGGTGGCTTCTACATTATGTCTGTATGTGCACTTACACATTTCATAGCACATTGTCTGTATTAGCTTGCATTCCATGCAGAGATGCTATTTGAAATACTGATTTTATTTGTCTGAAATGCCTTTCTAATCTAATTTTAAGGCCCATAACTGAGACTATGAGCTCCAAAATTGGGAGAAAATGGAAGGAGAATAGCAAGTATCAAAACTGACTGCTCTCCTTTTAAATATTTTTGGAGGGGAATCAACACCCTCCTCGCATCCCATATGTGTAGAGCTGCTGCACTACTCACATATTTACTAATTCCAAAATTGCTGCACATCTGAGAGAGGGAAAAACCCGAAGATGCAGTTATGCCAAATTTAGTACTTACATTCTCCACTTTCATGCATTCACTATCACTGTTCTGGTTCTGACAGTTGTGAGTCTCAGACAATCAAATCGTTACTGTCAAAAATATCATATTATACTGTGTGCTTTGAAGCAACAGCCCTTATCTCCCTTTGCTGTGTTTTATCCCAAGAAAGAATACTCCTTTAAAAGGTAGGGGCTACAAGCTAATCAGTGTAATATAATATAAAGGGCATCTAAATTCTTCTTCTTCTTCTTTCGGCTTTTCCCGTTTAGGGGTCGCCACAGCGGAACTCCAGTCTGCTAATGATTGGCAGTAGATTTTTTTTTTTTATGGTGCCAGCTCGACGCCCAACCTTCAACGAAGGCACGCCCATTTACGCATGTCTTTCGAACGCCATTCGACCGTGGGGAGGATATGCAGACTCCACACAGAGGGCGTTCCAGCCGAGAATCAAAATTATTGCTTATATATTCTGCAGTGCCTTGTGCTGAACCCAGCATTACATTGTTCACCTGATAGTTTTTTCTCTCCAGGATTTCTTTGGAAGTCGTGCACATGGCAGCCTGCAAAGTAACTACTAATGGGTAATTCTCCCTTTTCTTTTATCTCATTGCCTCCCTCTCAGTCTAAGAAAACCTTTATGATGCAGTCATTAGCTGATCTTAATTTGCCAGCATAACTGTTTTCATAAACATTCTAGTTTACACCTAAAAATAAGCAGCACGTTCATACTGCAACAGTACAAGCAAATGAGTAAAATGATTTAGTTGATACAGAAGATTCTGAGGTTTTCAGTATGGAGTATTTCTAATGTAAATCATTTAGATGTATTTTTGAGAGAAAAGAAGTGAGACTTCTACTTGAATGTACAAAAAAGAAATGGCTACAAAAAGGGCTGTCTCTGACATATATGAACTTCTGAGTGTTAGGTATTTATGTACACATTCAGCTGCTCTTAGGAGGTTGCCAAAAAGGGTCCCCATTACAGGCCTCTTTAGAAAAGTTGTGTTTTAGGAATGTTAGAGCGCTTCCCAGTGATCTGAGATCTAAATGAATACCTGAAGATTATATTCTTTTTTTGGTTATGTAATTTGCACCTTACTTTAAATAATTTGCAAGGATTTTACAGAAGTAATAGTCTGCTTTATTATATGATCCAGCTTGCATACAAGTTATTCAAAATAAATTATGATTGTCAGACTCAGTTCATAACACCAAAAATGTATCAGATTGACTAGTCTCAACAAATCTTATGTCAGACATTTTAGCCTATTGAGGGGATACTTCCCATGTGTTAGTTGGTTAATTTATCTTATGCATTACAGTGTGTTCAAGTGACTCTTAATGGTAGGCCTTTTACTCCATTTGTAGTTTTACTGTTATTTAGGGGTCACTAGTTATGCTTTAGTCTGTCTTTACTCTTACATAAAGTATTATAGGAGAGACTACATGAAGCTCATTTATGCTTTTATCAGTCATTGCCCTCACATAAAGTGTCATATAGGAGAGAGCACATGAAGCTAATTTACATATAAATGCAGAAATGAGAGACATTAAAAATGGTAGTCAGAACAACACTTATATGATTTTCAACACAGAATTGATAAAGAACTAAAGCTGTGTTCTTTCTCAATATTTTTCAGTGCTAGTAGCTAAAATAGCTAAGAATAAAAAATGTTCAGACTTCCAAGATGGCTGCACACTAATCAAAAGCTTAACTTTCCCAATGTGCAAAAAGAAACTGATAGATAAAGCCTAATAATTCTAACAGTTTTAGTATAATTCAGTTACTGGCTGGTAAGTAGACTGCCTGGATGCCAGCAAAGAAGGAACCTAGAGAGCCTGAAAGAAAATCAACTAGAAAAGAACTAAAGCTGTGTTCTTTCTCAATACTGTTCAGTGCTGGTAGCTAAAATAGCTAAAAATAAAAATCTTTCAGACTTCCAAGATGGCTGCGCATTAATCAAAAGCTTAACTTTCCCAGTGTGCAAAAAGAAACTGATAGATAAAAGTCTTTTGGCTTTTCCCAGTTAGGGGTCGCCACAGCGGAACTCTGGTCCGCTAATAATTGGCAGTGGATTTTTGCGGTGCTGTGTTTCCACCCTGATGCCCAACCTTCAAAGAAGGCACATCCATTCACACACGCACCGACCTGCATGTCTTTAACATCACTTGATAAAGTCTAATAATTCTAACAGTTTTAGTATAATTCAGTTACTGGCTAGTAAGTAGACTGCCTGGATGCCAAATAAGAAGGAACTTAAAGAGCCTGAAAGAAAATCAACTAGAAAAGATAAAAAGAAAACACACTGACTGGGAAGAATCCTGCAGCTGTTCAGCAAAAAGCAGTTCAGGGTTCAGCTTTGGTACAAGATATGGCTTCCAGTAATCTAGATGAAAAAAATAAATCAAATGTGCTGAGAGCTGATTAAAATAAATGAAACACTGAAGGAGTATGTAATCTCCAATAGCAAAAGGCTAGAAAATGGAAGAAGGTTTAAACAGCGATTCAAATGAACTGATAAAACTGCAACAATCAGAGGATGAAACGAAGAAAAGGCTGACTGAGTATGACACTGCTCAAAAAAAAGCTGCTTCAAATAATGGTTAGAGGACAGAATACACATACAAAATCTGAGATTTTCTGCTGTACCAGAGAAATTGGAAGGAACAGACTGTATACATTTTATGAAATCACAAATAAGAAACTGGACTGGTATTCCACAGCAGGATTTGTTAATTGAAAGGGAACATTTTGTGTGTGCTCCAATCTTGGCCATGAGAAAGCAGCCAAGACCTATTTTAATAAAGATACAATCATACCACAGGAAAGAGTTGATCCTAACAAACTGTGGCAGAAGGGCAAAGTATTAAAAATGGAGACAGTAGAGTGTTTGTGAAAAATGATTATTCACTGCACTCAGGCAGAAGATAATCAAATTTATCCCAGGAATGTCAAGAGGCAAGTCTGGGATTCAAGCTATTCTATTCAGCTGTCTTCAGAATATTTTTTCCTGGAGGATCAGTATTATTTGTAGATGCAGAACAGGTTAAAGAGGAAATATAAAAGTTTGTCCAACAAAATGTAAGCCATCAGACAGAAGGAGACTCTGTTTCTCCTTGTTCTGATAATAAAGCCCATGGAGAGACTTTGCCAGTGAAACATTTTCCAGTGCTCCAAAGGAAAATTCTTGAGATATGGAAAAAATCACAAGAGTTAACTAGAATTTTTATTTATTTATTTAACACTTATTTACCAGGATAATCCAAATTGGAACAAAGCCAATTTTCAGCGGAGACCCATGGAGAAACGCTCCAGACACATGTCTTTGAAATGTCTTAGAAGGATCGGAAGTACCTTGGACTTGAACCAGAATCTGGGGTTGGGAAGAAGACCAGCAACACTGAAAATTAGTGAATAAATGTGAGACTATAAAGCATCAATCACATTTGTGAAGTATGGCTTTATAAGAAGAAATGGCAGAGAAAGTTTTGTTGACTTTGTTATACTTGTGGGGGTACTGAAAGGCATATACTCCACTTCATGTCATTAATATTTGAAAGGACATTAAAAAGGGAATAAGAAGGAGAAAAAAAGAGTAACTGTAAGAAAAACAATTTTTGTTCTTAACCGCATGTGCATAAAACATTTCATGATCTATATTATATGTTATATAATAAAGCATTTTCATTGATTGCTGTATGTGATAAAAGATACTAAAGTAAATAATTATAATTTTTCTTTTTTAGTTTTAAGAAATGTAGGCATTAGAATGTAGAAAGAGAAGAAAGGTTGGACAAAAGCATGTTCAAGTTAATATTTTGTAATCTTGGAATGCAAGCGGGGGTGTAAAAATTCACTGATTATAATATCTGTAGGGTTGAGGTGTTTTCTTACTTTTGTATAGGTGAATGTCTCGATTAATGCTATTAGCTTAATCTAATAACAAGTTTCTTACGTAAGAGTGTGCTACAAAAATAACAGAACACGATGAATGTAATGATAAATTGTCCTTTAGCAAATAAATGTTCAGTGTGAGTTGAGAAGTCTGTAGCTGGTGGCAGCTCCATATCCTGTTCTTAAGTTTCCATGGAGACAAGCTGACTTACAAGCCTAGCCAAGAATTTAGCCCATATTCCGACAAGTCAGCACCCAATTCCCCTGTCCAGCAGGGACACGGGTGGAATCTCAGGGGTGTATTTCCTGTTCCCCATCCAGATATCCAGGTTGCACTTAAAAAGTGTTAATGACATGGAGTGGAAGTCTATTCCACAGAAGGGGGAGTCTCTGGGACACAAATCTGCCCTGCCAACAGGTCCTTTTGATGTCACAGACCAGGTTGATGTCATGCATGCAGGTTACTCGAGTGGAGCTTGATGCACAGATATGCAGCATTCCCATCAAGGCGGGGTCTGATATTGCTTTGTATGCCAGACAGAGGTCACCTCTGAGGAGCAGTCTGTAGGAGACTGAATAGAGGGACAGGGCCTTTAGCCTATTTGTGTATGGTAGAAGTTTGAGGCCCTGGATTCTCCTGGTGAGGAACCGATGTGGTCTCTCCAGCTGCTGTATATACTTTGTGAGATACATGTTGAAAGGAGCATTGTACTCAGTAATGGCTCTTATAAGGGAAGAATACAGGTATGTTATGACCACCTTGTCCCTGGATGAGATATCCTTACTAATGAGGTGGGCCATGTAGAAAGCTTTCCGTACAACAGAGGTAATATAGTGGTTAAAAGTCAGTTTGCTATCAACCTTGGTGCCTACGTCCCTCATGACTGATGGCATGCTTAGGACCTTGTTATTAATGTGATAATTTATAGGGACATCACTCTCCCCAAAGGGGACAATGATGCATATTTTGGTATTCAGTTTGAGGCCATGTTTCTGGCACCAGTCATGTTTGGTTGAGACCCTCTTGGAGGATGTCCACATCACTAGGGGAACTGATGACAGCACCCAGCTTACAGTTATCTGCAAACTTGGTCAGCCACAGCACACTGGTTTTAACCTGCACCTCAAAAACGTGTATCCCAAACAACAAAGGCCCCAAGACCAATCCATGGGGTACATTACTCATTACAGGTTGACTGCTTGAGGTGGCTTCTCCTGTTTTGACTAGGTGGGTTCTATCAGTGACCCAGTTTGCTACCCATCTGGTAACATATGGATTGACGCCTAGTTGAGAGAGTTTATCAATTATACCCAAGTGGGGAATAGTATCAAAGGCTTTCGCCAGGACAAAGTAGATGGTGTGCATCATCTTCCCCTCATCCGTGGCTTGGTGACTGTGTCAAAGAAGTCAACCATAATTTAACAGGCATGACCTCCCCTTGAGAAAACCAAACTGTGTGGGATCAAGTGTTTGTAGGTTGCCACTGTTCTTGTTAATGAGGTCCATGATAATCCGTTCCATGGCCTTGCAGATCAGGCTAGTTAGGCTGATGGGTCTATAATTTCCTGGATCAGTGGATGCTCCACCTTTGTGTAAACTGATGACAGTGGCTGTCCTCCACTCAGCTGGGATGAAGCCAGTATTCACGCTTTGGTTAAATAGGGTGCCTAAAGGTGCTGCAAGTTCCTGTCAAAGTTCATGTAGGATGCAGCCTGGGATGTTATCTGGTCCCATGGAGGTTGTATTTTTTGCCTTTGAGAGGGCAGTGATGACTTGCTCCCTAGAGGTAAGGAGAGGGGGGCAGGTGCTGGGGATGTCCTGATTTACTGAACTGGGAAATACAGGTTAAGTTTTCACTGAACCTGTCTGCCAGCAGGTTAGCTATATCTATGCCATTTTGTGTATGAGGTGTCCTTGACCACCAGTTCTGAGCAGATCTGAGTGCTTCCCTTGAGATTGCAGACATATGCAAAGAAAACCCTGTGGTTGTCTTTAGTAGATGTGGCCATTTTGGACTCGAAGTTTGCTTTGGAGGATTTTACTAGTGCTCTTATTTGCTTGTTCAGACTAAGGAGAGATTGCTTCCAATTAGACCCCTGCTCCTTCTTGGTCCTGGGCAGCAGTTTTTTCCTTTTATTATAGAGTTTATTTATTATGGATGTCCACTAGACAGGTTTACTCTTCCTTGAGGAGGAGGATTTTGTCCTGTTGGGTATTCTGATTTCATGCAGATATATAAGTGCTTGTATAGTACTTTGGTGTAGGTTTGGACATATGTGTCAGTTCCTATGGAGGTAGAGGGAGCTGTGAAGCTGTTTAGAACTTCCTTCAGGAGGTTGCAGTCAGCTTTCAAGAAGTTTTTTTGTTTGACCCTATCTAGGGGGTGGTCGGGGGAAATGGTGACTACAAAAGTGACAGCTTTGTGGTCAGATCTTACCGGGGAGGATGACAGTGTAAGGGTGCTGCAATGGTTACTCATGTTGGTTAATACCAAGTCCAAGATATTTTCACCTATTGTGGGGTGTCAACCAGCTGGTTCAAGGCATTTGCATTGATGAAATCAAGGAATCTCTGGGCATTTGTGTTTTGGAATGAGTAGTTCTTCCACTCTGTGGTTGGATAGTTAAAGTCGCCCAGGATCAGGGTTAAGGGTTGAATTTTGATAGATTTGAAGATGTCCAGATAGGTGGAGTGGGCATCTTGAGTCAAAGTTGGGGGCCTGTAGCTAGCTACGATTTGAATAGGGGTCCTGTCAATGGTTAACTACACCTGGAGTGTCTCCTGTGCATCATACTATTTAACCAGCCTGGGTGTGTGTGTGTCTTTTATATATATTGCAACTCCACCTCTTTTTGATTTGCTGCCCACTGTTTAGGGTCTGAATGTATGATAGGATAAGTAACCTGGTATGGCTGGGGTGCTCTCCACAGCTTTGATCCAGGTTTTTGTCACCACACAAATGTCAGCATCTTCCAGGGTTAAGAATGCTTGCAGTGATTGCAGTTTCATGTTTAGACTCCTAGCGTTTATCAGCATGGCCTTTAATTTGCGTTTTGATTAAATTTTCATGTTGGTAGTTTTGATCTCATGGCTTTGCCTAAAAAAGGCACTATGGGGAAGGCAAGAGCCTTTGCCAGGAGCCTGAAGTCCAAGAGAGAGAGATGCAGGCCATCTCTGGCAAAGCATCATGGACTGCCAATTATGTCTTCCCAGGCTGTCAGGTACTGGATCCCCTTGGAATGACACCAGAAACTAAGCCAATTGTTAAAAGTCAATCATCTTCTGTTTGTATTGAGGCATCATTCTCGGTGACAGTAGAATGCTGCTTAAGGCTAGAAACATACCTGCCTGGGACGCATATTCAGTGAGCTCTATCATGTCTGTCTTCATGTAGTACAGGGAGATACATCTCAAGTCGTTCACGGCAACATGGACTATGACAGAGTCATAACAGTACTTGTTGTTGAGAGACTTGAGTGCATGGATGATATGGTGGATTCTGGCACCTGACAAACAACTAACTGTGACTTTCTCCTTATCCAGCCTGGTGAGGGGCACATCTGTGTATCTCACAATGGACTTTCATATGACTAATATGTTGGGTTTATGTTTAGGCCTTAGTG
Source organism: Protopterus annectens (assembly GCF_019279795.1). Classification (NCBI taxonomy): domain Eukaryota; kingdom Metazoa; phylum Chordata; order Ceratodontiformes; family Protopteridae; genus Protopterus; species Protopterus annectens. The sequence goes on from NC_056725.1 coordinate 1,420,414,583, forward strand.
GCTGTGAGATACAGGTGAGTGGACAGATCTATATTATAATCGCGAAAGCTGTCTTTCGTGAATACATGTTCATCAACACATAAACGTCGAATAACAAGAATAGCAAAGTCCCAAAAAAGTGAAATGGAGAATGCCAAATGCATTCCCAGAAGTAACAGCGCCATACAGGTATGGTAAACCTAACTGTACAAACCTTACCTAAAACACCTTTTCAAATGCAAGCCTCGCTGCACCCCGCACACCCCCCTACTTATATATACCAACTCCAAGACTGCACTACAGTGGGGAAAAGGATTCATTTCCTCATCCCCATGATCACCCTGCTGGCCAAGAAAATCCATTCTGCATTCTCCATTTTGCTCTTTTGGTACTTCGCTGTTCTCATTCTTCGACGTATATGTGATGAACATGTATTCGTGAAAGACAGCTTTCACGATTCTGATATAGACCCATGTGGACTATGTGTGGTGTGGTGGGCAGTGGAGTTGGTGTCTGTTTTTGTTTCAGAGGTCTATTTTCTTTGGGTATGTTTTTGTTGAGGGCCTTCACATATGTTGGTGTGTGTTGTATAGGTCTGGGTGATGGTTGAGGTGTGGTGTTTATGTTGACAACCTTCTCAGTATCAGATATACTGGCTTGCAAGGGAGAAAGCATTGACTCTAGGATCTTAATCTAATTGCATCTCTCACAAATTGTGTTCCTAGGTGGTAGTAGTAGGGGGTTACCCGTGTACATGAGGTAGTTGCTACACTGTCTCAGAATGCCCATATCAACCAGACTGGCAGGAGAAAGCACAGGAAATTATCCATCCATATTTGTCAGAAACATAGGGAGGGAGGCCAAAGAGAGCTAAGAGGGTAAAGGGTGGAAGGTCTAAGAGTAGTACTACTAGATGTTCACACAAGTGCTTCTAAGGGAGATTTTGTAGCTGGAATAACTCACAAAGGGTTAAAAACAGTGCAACTGCAACTCTGGATGCAGCAAACCTGTATCAGACTATGCTACTCATTTTAAGTGTTAAGAAAACAGTAAAAATAAGAAAACACAAATTAACCACTACAGACAAAAATAGAACTCACAGTATGAAAGAAATACAGTTAAACAGTAATGAAATGCAGTAAAATGCAATTAAACAGTAATGAGTTGCAGTAAATAGCAATGAAATACAGTTAATCAGTAAATTTCCTATAAAACAGTGCAAATGTGATAAATTAGCTCATAATCACAACAGTAAAAAGCAGCTCAAATAAAGTATAAGGCTATTGACAAGCAGTAACAAATGCAGCAAACTAAATGCAGTTGAACTAAATGCAGTGCACAAGCACAATGAAGTAGGAAGAGGCGCATTTTTTTTTTTAGTAGAAAGTGAGGAGACCGAAGATAATTCAAGGTTAAGAAGCTAAAGGGGTGGGCCTTCACAACTGATCTCACTGTACTCAGTAGAATGCTGATGTAATGGGACTGGGGGAGTGTCCAATATGAAATTTATAGTAGAGGTGGGCAACCCAAAAAACACCAACCTTTAACACCACAACAACAGTGGGGTGGGTCGGTGGGGTACAAGATCAGAACACAACTAAGGATTGAAATCACTAGGCCTAAAAAACAGTTGCACAGTTTAAACATATATGCAGCAAATATTGTTTTATCAGAAGTGCAGAAACAGTTAAAAATAAGCAAATTATCTTTTGTAGTCTCTCAGCATAAAACAGCACAACAAGGGTAGAAGGCCTAACTTACTGCAGCTTTTAGCAAACAAGTACAAACTGGTTTAAACACTAGCTATTTAAGGCAGAGAAACAAAGAACCAGCCAAATTATCCAATCAAAAAAAAAACAGAGCCCGGTGTAGTAATTTTATCCAGATCAGACCAGTCTGAATCCCCCTGCCAGGAAGAAACAGCTGGGCCTTTCTAGACAAAAGATTGTACTACAAGCTCCAAAGTTCACAAACAGTAATAGATATTCAGCTCTATGCTAGTATTTTTCAAGTACAGCAATAACTAAAATGCACAGAACAAACAAAGAAACAGAAAGGAGACAAAAATCAGAACATATATAAGGACTGAATTCACTAGGCCTAAAAAAACAGTTGCACAGTTTAAACAGATATGCAGCAAATATTATTTATCAGAAATACAGAAACAGTTGAAAATAAGCAACTTATCTTTTGTAGTCTCTCAGCATAAAACAGCAGAACAAGAGCAGAAGGCCTAACTCACTGCAGCTTTTAGCAATCACAATGTACAGAGGTAGCCAGTTCACTTTTCATTAAGACTAAAAGTTAATGTTTTCTGACAGCATACAAGCTGATTTTCACATCTGGTAGGGTAATAATGATAAGACAAGAACAGTCGGCGATTAGTGCAAGTAAGAGCATAGGCTGTATCATGCACATTACCATGGATAACCTCAATTTTAGGTTATGTGATGCCTGTGAGTTGAGAAATTGTTCCTATCAGGAGGGTTAAACCTTATTATTTGCAGAGGAACATAGTTTTGTGTGTTTGTTTTAAGCTAATAGGTTATATCAGTGTTCTGGGGTGTGTTTAGATTTTATTTGAGGGCTTTCTTTAAAACAAAAGTCTTGTAAAATGTGACATAGATTCAAATGGAGATGACAAGAAAACCATACAAAGGATTACCTGTCAAACATTAGTGAATGTATGTAACACAAAAGCTGCAGACATTTTAAAAAGCATGTGTAATATGTGGGTACAATAACTTATCAGTATGGTTACACTAACTATATTATTTTAGAACTCGAATGGCCACACGAGCATAGACAAAAAAGTAAGAGAGTATTGAATTATATCATGAGATGCTGAGTGCAAATAGTAGTGTTGAAGGCAACACATTTCTAAATAAGAGAGCATGTGAATTTGATAAAGAAAGGATTTTAGGATGGATATTCAGCAGAATATCAGAAACAAAGGAAAATAGGAGCACTTACAGTGGATATAAAAAGTTTACACACCCCTGTTAAAATTCCAGGTTTTTGTGATATAAAAAATGAGACCACAATAAATCATTTCAAAACATTTCCCACTTTTAATGTAACCTATAACCTGTACAATTCAATTGAAAAACAAACAAATCTGTTAGGGGAAAAAAATAAAAAACGTACAATATGCTTGTTGCAGAAGTGTGCACACCCTTAAATTAATACTTTGTTGTGTGTGCACACCCTTAAACTAATACCTTGTTGAAGCACCTTTTGATTTAATTACAGCATTTAGTCTGCTTGGGTACACACCTGCTATCAATTAAATAGAATCTGATTAACACCAAATAAAGTTCAGCTGTCCTAGTAGGATTTTCCTGACATTTACTCAGTTGCCTGCTACAGCAAAAGCCATGGTTCACAGAAAGCTTACAAAGCATCAAAGTGATCTCATTATTGAAAGGTATCAGTCAGGAAAAGGGTACAAAAAAATGTCCACAGGATTAGATATACCACAGAACACAGTGAAGACAGTCATCAAAAAGTGGAAAAATATGGTAGAACAGTGACATTGCAAACAACTGGATGTCCCTCCAAAATTGATGAAAAGACAAAACAAAAACTGGTCATGGAGGCTGCCAAGAGACCTACAGCAACACTGAAGGAGCTGCAGGAATTTCTGACAAGTACTGGTTGTGTACTACATGTGACAACAATCTCCTGTATTCTCCATATCTGGTCTATGGGGTAGGGTTGTAAGACAGAAGCCATTTCTTACACAGAAAAACATCCATGCCCGGCTAAAATTTGCAAACCAATACATCAATGTGTTATGGTCTGATGAGACCAAGGTTGACCTTTTTGTCCACAATTCCAAAAGGTATGTTTGGCGCAAAAAAACACTTCACATCACCAAAAGAACACCATCCCCATGGTGAAGCATAGTGGTGGCAGTATCATTCTTTGGGGTTGATTTTTTTCACCTGGAACTCGGGTTTTAATCAAGGTGGAGGGTATTATGAACTGTTGCAAATGCATTTCACTTTTGGATCAAAACCTTCAGATGTCTGCTAGAAAGCTGAAGATGAAGAGGAATTTCACCTTTCAACATGGCAATGACCACAGGCATACATCCAAATCAACAAAAGAATGGCTTCACCAGAAGAAAATTAAAGTTTTGGAATGGTCCAGCCAGAGCCCAGACCTAAATCCAATAGAAAATCTGTGGGGTGACCTGAAGAGGGCTGTGCACAAGAGATGCCCTCACAATCTGTCAGATGTGAAGTGCTTTTGCAAGGAAGAGTGGGTAAATATTGCCAAGTCAAGATGTGCCATGCTGATAGACTCCTACCCAAAAAGACTGAAGGTTGTAATTAAATCAAAAGTGCTTCAACAAATTATTAATTTAAGGGTGTGCACACACAACAAAGTATTAGTTTAAGGGTGTGCACACTTATGCAACCAGCGTATTGTACTTTTTTTATTTTTTAATTTTCTCCTAACAAATTTGTTTTTCAATTGAAATGTACAGGTTATAGGTCACATTAAAGGTGGGAAAAGTTTTGAAATGATTTATTGTGGTCTAATTTTTTATATCACAAAACCTGGCATTTTAACAGGGGTGTGTAAACTTTTTATATCCACTGTATATTAATTGCTAGCAGAGCTCCAATAGTGATAGAAGAGGAAACAAGATATTAGTGGTAGATTTCTGGTAGTAAGGGGATACGGATTACACTGGCATGTATTTATATACCACCTAAAACTGCTTTTATGGAGCTTAAGAAAACTGTGGGAGAAATAATCAGCCTTCAGCAGTGAGTATTACTTATAGGTGGGGACTGGAACTTGATTTGCAGTGAGGATGTAACTGGAGGACCTAGAAAGGAAAATATAACAAAAGAGAGTAGATTTCTGAAATAATTTTTGGTATGGAAGATATGAATTCAGTAGTAGGAACTCAGCAAGAATTTACATATTATTCCTCAAAGTACAATAACTGAGCTAGACTACACAGAAATTATATTTCACAGGAACATGTGCATTTAATTGAAAGCTTTGACACACATCCAATAACTGTTTCAGAACATGTGCCAATAACAACTCAGATAAAAATGAAAGATAATGAAGTAAAAAACGAGATAGTGGCTCTTTCCCACCTATTTGTTAAAAAGAGAGAAATTTAAGGAATGGGTAGTGGAAATTATTCAGGAGTTATTGGGGAAGACAGAAATTTCTTTAGAAGTTATAGCTAGTAGGTTGGATAAAATGAAAGTGGAATTTAATAATAGGTTAGAAATAAAAGAAAAAGAGATATGGTTAGGAAGTCACAATACTTATTTAGAGGGGATGACAAAGGTTGAAGTATTTGATAATAAGGGGAATCACAGAATAAGAAGTACAAATGCAGAGTGCTAAAGAGAAAATAAGGGATTATCTGGATAATATGCATTAGTTTGGAAAGATTGTTGTTAAGTGACTGTTTTTTGATAATAACTCCAAGGCACAAACACTTTATCCACAACAACCTAGGTAGCACTGATGAAGGCTGTATGCTGAAACAGGTATGCTTTAGTTTTTTTCACCCTTTGGGAGTTATGAGTTTTGTATATTCATCTATGGGTATTAATGCCCACAATTATATTTTTATATATTAAAGATTGTGTGGATTCTGGTGCTGGTCCATTTGTTTTTTTGCCATTTCAATTTTAAACCATGATTATAAAGTGTTAATGTCCATCATAGCTAAAATTATAGCACATATGTTACTAAAACTGCCAGATATGGATCAATATGGTTTTGTGGAGGGGAGGCAAATATTTGACAGCATTAGTAGAAGAATAATGATCCAGAGAGAAGCAAAATGTAAGAAAATACCTCTGTTGTTGGTGGGTCTTGATGCAGAGAAAACATTCGACAGAGTAAGCTGAGACTTTATGAGCAGGGAAATGGAAGCATTTACATTCCCTGATAAAATTATAAGGTTAATTAAGAGGATATATGAAGGACTGGAGGCAAAAATTAAAGTGGGATGGTTCCTCTCAGGTAACTTGTTTCTAAACAAAGGGACTGGGCAGGAGTGTCCTCTTTCCCCTTTGTTACTTGTGTTATATTTAAAGCCATTGGTAAAGAAAATAAGGGACTCAGAAATTCAAGGATATAATTGGTATGGTAGTCATGAAAAGTTGGCTTTATTGGCAGACAATATTATTTTGTACCTAATAAAACCAGAAAAACACATCTCAGTGTTGTGGATCATTCTGAGTCAGTTTATTTTTTTTCAGAATATAAAATTAATGAAGATAAAATGAGAACTACATCTGTAACCTATGTACCCACACATGAATTGTTTCAGCAATACCATATTTATGGGAACACAATAAATGTATTTATGCATGTGGATTAAAAAAGATTATGTTATCTATGCCATATGTGTTAATTAAATAATGATGTTTATTGAAAAAAAAAAAGATTCTGTTATGGCAGCTAAGGATACGTGGGAAGAGACTAAACTAAAGATAATACAAAAACTGGAAGCTCTTGTTTTCGGATAAGGATAACAAGCTATAACAGTGAAAATCTTTTTAGCACCTACAGTTTTATCTGCGGGTCAGACATATTTTTATCAACCAGAGGAGAAGGTGTTGACAGTAATTGATAAAGAGTTGAAGGATTTTATCCGGGAGGCAAAAGGGTCAAGGTTCAAATTGGATAAGTTGATCTTTCAACAGAACAATGTGGTTTAGGATTACCTGAGCTGAAGGGTTATTTTAGAGCTATAGAGTTAAAGGTCAAATGCATAACACAAGCAGGAAGCTATAATTCAAAGTGGAAAGGGATAACTGATGAAGCGGTGGAAATACAAGAAATAAGGGCAGAGTGAGATTCTGCATGCAGATCCTTAAGAAGAATAACAACAGTCTTACAGAATGTGATTTTCCTAAAGCAACAGTAGGTATTCCAAGAATTAAGCCAATGTGAGAATAGAAAAAGGAGATTTTCCCAATAGAGATGACTGAAATTAGGGGTACAGAGAATATGCAAGAGGGGGCTGGAATTTACTGGAGAAAATTGGCAAAGGAACCAAGGTACCTGGGGCAAATAACCAAAGAGAGAAAGGTAACAGAATGGGAAGAGGCCAAGAAGACATTTGGACTGCAGGTTAGACACTCTTCCCAATCAGAGATGGATATTAGACTATAAGCAAAGAGAAAGGGATAATGGAATCATAAGTAAATGTCCTGATCTGGTAGAGAGTTTAGTTGAATCTAGAACAAAAGCTACAAATAAAAAGGGATAATTAGTAGGGCATACAAAATATTGCAGGTTAACTATAGGAATCAAAAAGAGGAGGTTAAAAAAGATTGGGAAGAGAGACTGGATAAGCAGTTCACAAGTAAACAATGGGAGGACATAGGTATGACTCCCAAATATGCAACAAAGTTTAGAATATTAAGGATGTTTGCTTGGAAGTGTTTGCATAGGTATTTTTATAAACCAAGCAGACTCCAAATATTTTTCCTCAGGTAGATGACAAATGTTGGAGGTGTAATGTAGGAAGAAAGAAGTAACTGGAAACATATGTTTTGGGAGTGTAATGAGTTGTCAGACTTTAAGAATTACCTGCAGAGTACTCTGTCAGAAATATTAGATGTGCAAATGGGCATAACTAAGGAAATTATTATTTTGAGCTGTGATATGGGATCTGAATTGTATAGGCCTTGTTAAGCTTAATTCTGGTGGCTGTCAAAAAAAAAAAAACAAATACTAGAAAATGGAAATCAAAGTTTAAGCCAGCTGTATCTGAAGTACTAAATATTGTAAGAGATAAAAGAACTGGGACTGGGATCTTTAGAAAAGGATAGTAGCAAATTACATATAAAAAATGGAAATTAATTGTTTCCATGTCCTACTCTCCTGTAGATTTTGGATGGACACATAGAACCCAAGAAACACAAGCCAAATACTCTGTATTCAGTATAAAATGCTGAAATTGTGTACTCAAAAGACTGATATTGACCATCATGGGAAGTTTCAGCTATTCCAGAACTTTGTCATCTAAGTGTTTAAGCTGAAGCAGAGAAATTTGTCTCTATTTGCTTTCCACATTCAAGATAATGTACTAATATTTTGTCAGGACGTGGCCAGGTCAGGACTTCTGAAAATAATTTCATTCAGTAATTACTTTATTTTTTCCTATCATTTTCATCTTTGTTTTAAATTCTAAAATGGAACTATAAAATATAGTCCAGATTCATCAGATGCAACAGTATATGTACATCACAGTTGTCCTCAATTCACCCATCAGCTGGGTACCAGCATCAGTTATCATAGATTATAGTTCACCACAGTCAGCTCATGACTCTACTGCAGACAGAATACGAAGTTCTAATTTAAAGAAAACATTTCCAGTGCTTAATAACCCTTGTTGCAAAGTGCAAATTACAATCTCCCTTTCATCCCAGTAATCGTTTGTCATTGCCTGCAGCCATGGGCAGCATGTTTGTCATGAGGTTAGCCATCAAGTAGAAAGAGAAATCATGCTGAGTACTGAACAGTTTTAGGAGTCTTTAAGGCCAAGCTTTTCTCTAGGATGTGTTTCTTCTTCAGTCCTCAGAGATTAATTTGTTCTAAAGTTCTCTAACAGTGAATCTTATTAAAATATTTCAGAGGGATTAACAGTACACAAAAATATTCGCAGCTGTGGAGATCTCAGCATGGAATACCATTGCACTCTGCATGTGAACAGCAAATTACAATGGAACACCAAATCAGGGCAGCAATATTATTAACTAAAGTCATAATTTATGATCATGCAGTATAAACTAGTGTAACAATTAGAAATAAAGGTGCAGAGTAGTAACTGTCTCAATGTTCCAGAGCAATGACATGGTTTTAAAATGTAGCACAAAATAATGCAAGTACTCACAGAAATAAACACTCACAAGAAATAAAGATACCACCACAATGACGAAACTGAACAAAATGCTAAAGTGTTAAATAATGCCACTTCGCTCTGCTTCTAAGGGAGAATTTGCATCTGTAAATAACGGGAACTAGGTGATACCTATCAAGGCAGTTTCTGCTTCACAGGTAGGAGTGCCTTTCAGGTGGAGCTGGCTGCAGTTGTTGCACAAACATTTTTGCATAGTGCAAATGAACAATGCTTGCATTAGTGACCCCTGTTGTTTTATGTAATGCTTAACAGTTGTGGAGAGATGACACTATTTGTGTTAAGATTTTAAGGGAAAATGTTACAAAGTATGTAGGTCTGAAAAAAATGAAACTAAGAATGAAATTTGCATTTGATAAATGTCTTTCAAATATTTGGTGAATTCAGAATTCTGAAATTCTTTGATGGGACACCGAAAAGCTGTCACTCATGGAACGAATGACATCATCAATTAAGTACTAATAAGTAAATCTTGTTGTTTTCATGTAGGAAACTAGTTCAAAATGGTTTTGTTGTTAAAATAAATCAGAATATGTGGCCATTTATATAAAGACATTGCTTGCCACATTATGATTGTTGTGTTAACATGTCTAACTACTGCACATTGGCACTGGGTTTGTTAGATAAGTGCAAGCCTTAATGTCTTCTTAATTCGAACTTTTGTAAGTGAATAGTGTATGGCCATGAAACAAACCTTATAACTAAATGTATATGATGTTTTAATTTACCTAAATACTGTATGTTCCTCTTGACCTTGAAGTCCTGCAGAGCTGTTTTACTTGGTTTATAGTGAGGAACACTAGGCACACACTAACTGGACTTTATTCACATTACTCTTTTGAATAAGTCTACAGCCTGCTACCTTTTTAAATTCCCACATAAACACACAGAACACAGTTAACTGATTCCATAAAAGGAACTAAATAGTTGTATTCATTGGGTACCATTGGATTAGCATTTATTATTTCTCTTTAGAGCGCTCATTCAATACAATGTGCTGTTGTCGTTAAGTCATTAAAGATGTGGGTCAACAGAAAGTCAAAATCTCAAGGCTTAAAAAGAAACTAGTAAAACCTTTGCTATGGAACGTTTCTCAATTTCAGGCTTGGAATATATTTGCTTTCTTACTGTTTGCCTATTACCTGCATTTCCCTATTTATTGTTGTTTCTTATTGTGGCAAATCACAACAACAGTGTAGTTAGAAGAGCAGACGCAGTAATGAATCGTTGACAGCAGTACTACATAAAAAAATGAATCTGGAGGTGCATGGCCAAGATGGTGAGCAGTTAACAGCACACTATTTTTGCTCTGCTTCATTTTAACATCTCTGACAGGATTTTTACAGAAAATTTCAAAGAAAGCATTTCAAAATTTAATGGATGTATAATTAAACTACTTCTGAAACAATTTTATATTTTTTGAAGGGCAATTTTTAGACAAAAGATTGGAGTCACAATGGGAGCAGCGTGTGCTCCCATTTTTGTCAGTTTTGTAATGAGTTATTGGGAACAAAATGTTATTATGAATAGCTCCTTCAGAGTCCTGGTCCTTATTTATGATATCTTTAGACTATATATTTACTTCATGGAAGAATTCTCATGTGAGGTTACAGGAATTCATTGAATACATTAATAACACAATATGATTTTTGAAATTTACTTACATTAGTGACAAGGATAAAATTGTTTACTTGGATGTTGAAATAAGAAAGGATTATAGTAAGCAGAAGTATTGCTCTAATGTCCATCAGAAACCAGCTTTTTCTAATTCCTTTCTGCATTTCAGAATTATGCATCCTATGCATCAAAAGAAGGATGTAGTGAAAGGCTAGCTAGTGCAGCTGGCAAGAATGGTTTTTGATTTTGAAGTGCTCATTGATGAATGTGGAATCTTGACAGGAATGTTCCACAAAAGAGAATATCCAGCTGATTTTGTAAGAAACATCACAGAAGAGGTAATAAATAAAAGACTGAATGGGTTTTATAAGCCCCTTATTTATGTAAGTAGGTACAAAGATTTGGGCCAGTTAAATGTATCTGATACTGACCAGTTAATGTTGGAAGTCCTCAGAGACAGCAAAAATTATATTTTTTAAAAGGGCTTTTATTACTAATGCTATGATAGATAGTGTAAGTATTTCCAATATTTTACACAAAAATTGGACTATTTTTTGGGGGGGAAAGGACAATAATAGAAAAAAGTGGGTGAGAAGGCCAGCATAGTTTATAGGAAGGCAAGGTCTTTCAAAAATCTTTCAGAGGGAGGTAATACTTTAGGAAGTAAGAATAACATGTTTATGTAAAGTAAAGGTATGTTTAAATGTGGATGTTGCCCTCAATGTGCCCTCATAAAAGTAGCAGATGGTTTCCAGATCAGGAATGCAATTTATAAGCTTAATGGAATGTATTTCTGTAATTCTACAATGGTGGTATATTTGGCTCAATGTAAACAGTGGTCAGCATTTTATGTTGGAAAACCACCCGGAACCTTAGGTAGTGCATCTATGAGCATTTATTTGACATTCAAAAATGTAAATGTACAAATGCAATATTTAAGCACGTAGAAAAAGAGTGTATGCATAATTTTTTTGTTTTTTAGTTATCGAACAGGTACGGAAGGATTCCCAAGGTGCTATCATCAAAGAACACCTGGAGAAATGCGACTTAAAATGGCAAATAAGGTTAGATGCCATGAAGTACCTGGGACTGAATGACTATTGCTCTATTAATTTTGTCTTGAAGCTAAAGTATTATAATTCTTAAAATAGTTGTTTATATCTTAATTAATTGTTAATTGTTTGATTGAAATGTTTGCAACATTGGTGGATTTGTAATCATGTGATCGTTTTGAAATGGTATTTTTACGTATTTTCATACAGTGGTTTTTATTGTTCTGAGGAAGTTCCATGTAGAGGAATGAAAGTGCTTAACAAGTAGAATTAAAGTATATTTTTTGGATAACAACCATTGTCAGTTGTATATTACAGCAAGTTTTTGGTGTTTCATTAGTTTGTGCTTTAACTTGTGTGTGGTTCATACTTTTAGGTGTACATTACAGACTAAAATAGATAACATAAAGTTAGACCTAAACCAAATGACACTAATAGTCAGTCAGAACTAAAAAAATTTGAATAGAAAATATGTTGAAATTCTAAATCATAAAGTGTCAATAAACCTTAAAAAACTAAAACTTCAGGTGTATTCAATGAACCCATCAAGCTTACATAAACGTGCCATTAGATCTAAGAAAAGGAATAGACTAATCACATTAAAAAAATTACAATGTAAATAAATATAAAAAAAGGAAAACAGATAAGGGTATTCTTGAGTGTTTTAGAATATTCTATGAAAATGTAAATAAAAATTCAAATAGCTTAATAATTGATGAGATAGTAGAAACTTCTCTAAAGGAAAATATATGGAATAAATTAACAAATGAAAAATTAAATAAAATTGATAGACCCTTTACTTTAAAAGAAATAAAAGATCAAATTAAAAAGTTAAAAAATAATAAGGATCCTGGTTTAGATGGTCTGATACCTGAATTATATAAGCTATTGCAATGCAGTCTTTATACTAGAAAAAGCTTTCAGGGAAATAAAAACTACTTCAGAGGTTCTGCCATCATGGAAATATTCCCTCATCTCACCTATTCTAAAGCAAGATGAAGATCCAACAACGTGTTCTTCTTATAGACTCATTTCACTCCTAAATATTGACTATAAGATGTTTATGTCTATTTTACCAAATATAATTAATCTAGCCATGCCAAAATCAATTAACAACAATCAAACATGTTCTATTTTGAATATACAAGTACAAGATAATATAATAAGGATGCATACACTGATAGACTATCCAAATAAAAATAAAAAGAACTTTCTATCATCAGTCTTGATATAGACAGAGCTTTTGACTCAATTGGCCTTACTTATTTAAAGCACTTAAAGACTATAACTTCTCAGCTGAGTTAGCATTAATTTCAAAGCTCTACTTTAATTCTTGTGCTTACAGTATGTCAAAATAGGTTCCTTTCTTTCTAATTCCTTTAAACTACAAAAAGGTGCTAAACAAGGTTGCCCACTATCTCCACTATGCTTTGCACTAGTAATGGAAGCTTCTGCTAACTTTATTAGGTCAAACAAAAATATTTATGGTATAAAAATAGAATATGATTTGGAACTAAAGATTCAGCTCTTTGTGGATGACTTTCTGCTTACAACAGGAAATACAGAAAAATCATTAGAATATATAATTAGTTCCATGAGGCAATTTGAAACTATTTTGAACTTTAAATTTAATCATAATAAAACAAATACATTATTAATCCATAAAAAATGTAAAAACCTCATATAAAAATATTCTGATTTCAACTGGAATAACTCTCAAATTAAATATCATGGCATCATCATTATTTCTAATAGTAAGGAAATGATACAAGTAAATTTTCAACAGGTTAAGTTTAGTCACAAGTTGGAATACATTTTTCTTTACTATGGAAGAATTTTTAATGTTAATTAAGATGGTAATTCTCCCTAAAATATTTGCTATACAATCAGTAACATTGTCTCCTCAAATAATTAATGAAAAAGATTAATAACATTCTACTTAACTTTCTTTGGCATCCCAAGAAACCAATAATTTCTTTTAATTGACATACAAAAGGTTGGATTAATGGTGGAATAGGATTCCCTGACATTCAATTGTATGCTATTTCAACTATTGTAAAAATCGCTGCTTTCTGGTTAAATTTATGATATGAATCAAAATGGAAACTAATACATCAGGTAATATTATCTAAAAATAGCAAATTACTACCAGTCATAAGCAAATAGTTCCTAACAGTTTTGTCTGGCTAATAAAAGATTATTTTTAAATGGAAACATTTCTTCTAATCATATTCCCTATATAAATAATATTCTTTCTTCCTTCTGGAAGTTCACATATTCTAATTATTGTATTAAAGAAATATTTTCAAATTTTCCAATAGCATATACAAATTAATGATTAGAAACTCAAAATGTTACTAGAATGATAGATGTAAAAGAACAAATAATTAATTTATTGGCATCAGTTTCTAAATGGAACTGAAACACATACTGTTGAAAGCTTGATGTCTAGATACAATCATGATTCTAATAATTGGTTAACACTACAAATATGTAGAGATTTTGTAAACTCAAAAATCTTCTTTCTTCTTTTTCTTTCGGCTGTTCCCATTAGGGGTCACCACAGTGGATCACCTGTTTCCACTTCTTCCTATCCTCTGCATCTTGCTCATTCACACCAACCACCTGCATGTCCTCTCTCACCATATCCATAAATCTTATCTTAGGCCTTTCTCTTTTCCTTTTACCTGGAAGCTCCATCCTTAGCATCCTTTTACCAATATACCCAGCATCCCTCCTCAGCACATGTCCAAACCAATGCAATCTTGCCTCTCTGGCTTTGTCCCTAAACTGTCCACTCTAGGCTAACCCTCTAATATACTTATTCTTAATCCTGTCCACCCTCATCACACCCAGTGCAAATCTTAACATCTTTAACTCTGCCATGTCCAGCTCTGACTCCTGCCTTTTTGTTAATGCCACTGTCTCCAACCCATATAATATAGCTGGTCTCACTACCCACTTGTAGATCTTCCCTTTCACTCTTACTGGTACTCATATGCCACAAATCACTCCTGACACTCTTCTCCACCCATTCCACCCTGCTTGTACTCTCTTCTACACCTCTCTGCCACACTCACCATTATGGTGAACTGTTGATCCCAAGTATTTAAACTCATCCACCTTCGCCAACTCTACTCCCTGTATCCTCACCATTCCTCTATCCTACCTCTCATTCACACACATATATTCTGGCTTAGTCCTGCTGCCCTTCATTCCTCTCCTCTCTAGAGCATATATCTACCTCTCCAGGGTCTCCTCAACCTGTTCCCTACTCTCACTACAGATCACAATGTCATTTGCAAACATCATAGTCCACAGGGACTCCCGTCTGATCTTGTCTGTCAACCTCAAAAATAAATCAGATAATTAACTTGGATAAGAAATCTTTCCCCCAAATATTGGAATTCCTCATTAATGTTGATAATAAAGCAATAGAAAATAAGTCTTACTTATCACAGAGTTATAGAATTCTCATATTAGACTTATTATACTTAGATAATACTTTCTGGAATTATTCCACAAAATTAATAATGGAAATGTTACTAATGGAGGATAAATATAGTATTAAAGTCAATAGAAAAATTATATCCTCTTTATATTGGAACACTTTCACCTGGAAATTCTTACACAGAGTATTTGTTACACCTTACAAGGTTACAATTATGTATAAATCAAGCATAAACAAATGCTGTAGATGTGATTCTGAGGTAACAGCTGACTGGATACATATCGTATATGAATGCAAGGTCATCTCCCCTTTTTGGAAAGAAATTAATAATTTTATTCAAGCATTGTGGTCAGACAGATGTACTGTTTCCAAGTCATTAATTTTATTTAATGCTCCAATCCCTGAAATAATTCCAGGGAACCAACTGACTCTTCTTTGGTCTATTCTAGCAAAAGCTAGGAAAATAATAACCAAGAATTAGAAGAGTAAAACTACCCCCTGTTGTACTGAATTTCTTAGTATGGCAAAAATTATATATAATACTGAGTTACATAAGATTAAGATGAAAACTTCTAATATTACTCATTCATTTAAGTCATGGCTAAAAGTTAAAGATTTGCTTGAAAAATATTAACTGCTGTTAATTTGTATTATATTGATATATTACACAGTTGTGGATGTATATATATAATTATTTGTTTCTTTTATTTTACTATGTTCTTCGTTATTAAAATAAAATGAAAAATTAAAACAAAAATTAATCTGTTTCTCTCCACTCCAGTCATGCACTGAAACCTGTATGTAAATGTTGTCAAGATGCACAAGGGAATGCACACTGTACTTCACAATGCAATGGGTTAGCTATTAGATTAATACATGTTTTAAGTGCAATCACTTTTCAGATTGCTTCATTATTCACAAGTATAATAAAATCTCTGCTACATGCAAGTATCCATTCAACTTGTAAACCCAGTTTACTGAAGATGTATTGTCCTCTTCAGTGTTAAGGAACCCATGACTGTCATCACACTCAAGCCTTATACTCTGTTTTCACTACTAAGGTCAAGCTTAAATCGTTAACATAGCAGTACATTTACTTATGAAGGATTCAGACAGCAGGAGGCATATATGGCATGAGCTATTTTAGGTAATAGTGCAGCATAACAGTAAACTTAAGTCATATCCACAAACAGCTACAAACACCATAAATTTCCCTTTTTAAATGCAGAGGATGTATAACAGAACAAGTATGTTTGCAAAGTATTTTTTTACCTACTGACAGCTGTTTTGTGTCTAAGATGATTTATAAAAGTTGTTGGATATATTTTTTTAAATATTAGTACCAACATGACATATTGGACACATCTATAGAAACAGAAGGCAAGAAGGCAAACAGTCTTGAATGATATACTGGTATTTTCAAGCAGACTGTGGACTGGACTAATATACTACAGGCTGACATTTGCTACCACTAACACATTTAAAGTAAGTAATCTGTCCACATTCTTTGTATTAAATTAAATACATTTATGCATAACTCTCAACTTCTGTGCTCAAACAGTCTAGGCACAGCTAAAAATACTGGGAGGGTGAAAGCTCTAAATCAGGGACAATTTTTGTATTACCCTAATTCATTTAAGAAGTTAATAGAACAATATTTCTTTTTCAACAAGATACATTTTTGAACAATAGGAAGTATGAAACTATAATGTCTGGCATTTCTGACTGACCATAATCCTCAGCTGATTTACCAGAAAATCAGAAGTTGTGTTAAGGACAGGAAAATATATGAAGTAAAATCAGGGATGTTCTCTGAAACTGGGGACAGTTGAGAGGTATGCATTTATGGAAGATACAGGAATCCTTCAAATCATGGACATCTTCATTCTTGATTATTGGATTGTCTGTTGCACCACTGGGTTAAGTTAAGAAAGTACTTTCATCTCTTATTCAATTATGTCACATTGCAAGTACAGCGCAACTGAAGAAAACTAAAAATTTCTTTTGGCAAGGAAGTGCTTTCTTTCATCTTTCAAATCAGCCTGTCATTCATTTTATGCAATTGTAATCAGCTGCTTTTCTAGGAATGCAATACAAAGGTTTCAACCATATTTAATGTAAAGGACCAAAACTTTGTGGTGCCAGAAGTGCTTATTTCTTAATACTTTCAACAAGTATCTTACAAAGTCACTTCTACCTAAAGCCATCTATCACTGTTGAACACTATAGATTTCATACATTATTCCAAAGAGTAAAGGAAAAAAAAAGAAAAAAAATTCTGAATATATGGCAGAACTACTGAGATTATTAGAATATTAACAATTTCAAGAGGGATTAAATGACATATTTTGAGCCAAGATGGTGTTTGGCACACAGATGTACATAAAAAATACTGTTGAATATCAGACTTAGAACTAGACAAAGCATTGCAAATCATAGTGAGTATGGAGAGTACTTCCAATGATGTCATGGAACTTCAATGAGAACTATGCAAATTTACTTTAATAAAATAGTGGTGAAGTCTAAACAAAAGCTATCATGCTTTCGTGATGGGAAAATCTTGCACTATCAAATATCTTTTAGTTTAAGGAAATAATGTACTATGCATTAAAAATGTATGAAAAGAAGGTAGATAAAGGCATAATGCAAATGAAAACATACAGTTGTCGCAGTGCATAACATGCAGGTTGACGAGATCATACCCAAACTTAAATCTATAACTGATAAGTGTGAATGCATGTAAGACTGTAGCAGTGCATTAGGTAAAAGTCACGGAGAGCATGCCCAAGCTTGAATCTACAAAAGGTAATGAATGTGAAGTGCAAAGTATTCAGCACCTGAAGTATACAGTGTTATGAGCAAGTGACCCAGAGATGTGTATTGGATCAGACATGTCTGGAGTTGGGCTGGCCATGGAACTCTCTCTACTGACTCATCAGTGTTCATTATTTCTATGAAACATTATTAAAGTTGCTTCATATATGTATAAACCTGAACTGTATCCAGTATCATGTTGAAGCCCAAAGATACGATCATTATAGTTACACTCATAGGTCTCTGCTGTCCAAATTTTTGCAGAATGTCCAGATTTTTGCCTCATATTTTTGATCTATTCCTCATAAAATTTGTGGTTTTCTGGTAAATCAGTGGGGACCGAATTCAATACATAATGACAGACATTTGAGTTCTAGATTTCATATCCTTTAGAAAATATATGGTAACACAAAACTTTTTATTCTAACAACTTTCTTAACTTTATAAGAGCAATATTTAAAATGTGTCCATATTTTTGGGCTTTTGTCCCTCCCATTTTGGACTTTTGTCCCTCCCATTTTGGGCTTTTGTCCCTCCCATTTTTGGGCTTTTGTCCCTCCCATTATTTTTGCCTTTGTCCAGTTTTCTTTTGCTAAGAGCTTCATACAGACGTATGGTTGCATTCTAATATAAAACAGAACTGTCAGATATTTTATGCATAAGAAGTGGTAGGCCAATAATTGTTTTTGTACTGAGTGAATCTGATGACTGTTATCAAACAAGGAAGTTTACCATTAACTCATGCAGATAATAACTATCAAAAGGCACCATTGAAAGATGTTCACAGTTACCAATGTTACAAATGAGCCTGCTATACTTTTTAAACTAATGGAAGAAAACCTAAAAAATAAACCAACAAAATAACTTTTACTGTTGCATCTTAAGTGAGTTGGGTACCACAAAGGCAATTGCTAACAAAGACTGAACCAGTGTGGCAACAAAGTTGAGGCTGTAATGATACATTCCAGCCATTCAATATGCACATACAAAGACTGCACCAGGAACTGGAGCAACAAAGTCATGATGTCAATGCAAGGTTGTTGGTATGGTAAAATAACCAGACAGGTTCACCAGTAATTAAACACAAAATTTAAGAAAAAAAGTATTTTGTTAGTAAAGTAAAGCCTAGATATTTTGTCTTGCAAAACAGTACTCTTTAGCTGCAGAGTCCAACTTTTGCACAAAAATCCATCACATCTACTTAAAAATGTGAAACATTAAATATAAAAATGGGCACCCAGTTCATAATTTGCAGAAGAGGAGTGAAAACTCTGAAGAAGTTCTCCCAGAAAATTCTAAATGCATTCAATACTTTCAAAACTGCATGAAATAATAATGCAAAAGATATAAATACTTCTACCAAAATGGTACAACATAATAGTCAGAAACAAGATCTGCATAACCTGATTTTCAGAAATATGCATGAATAGGCTATGGTTGAAATATGTATTAAAAGAGAGAGAGATTAGTACAATAAGATTTTCAGCTGTATAACTGAACAGGCCACAAACAACCCACATATTAAACAATAACCAGTCTACAGAGTAAATAAAAATGGCTGGACTTTTCAAAAATCATGACATAACTTGATCTAAAGTTGTCATCTTATATCATTACATAACTAGGATGTGGGAGGAGACATTCTCATTACCTAGAGTATTTCCTACATATGTAAACATGAGTATTTCCTACATATGTAAACATTTTTCCTTGCATATTAAACAGTTTAACACTTTAAACTCTTTCAAGTTATGACTTAATTAGATAGGTTCACATAAATTTATTCCTGGGATTAGCAATATAGCCCTAATCAAAAGGGAGGAAACTCAACCAGGTATACTCTATAGGGTACACGTATCTTATATATGGTCATTCATTCCACCTACCTAGTACTAACCTATGAAATTAAGAATAACAATTCTGTCTGCAATAAATGAAAGAAAGACAATACTACAAAATGGGATTAATGGATGGTACAGACCATGGCCATGCCCACCGATGGATGATTGGATGATGAAGACAACCATGCATGGATCACTAACTGTTGAAGTCCATCACAATGAGAACATAAGAATTTCAAGCTTAATGCTCTTCATACTTATGCCTTTACACCAAATGGTTGTCACATTACTACCAGTGTGTAGTGAATAATGTACTTATTTATGTTTATTTATTTAGTTTTTTTACTGCAAAAGTCTGACTGGGTTGCATTAGTCCCTTTTCAGCAGAGAGCCAGGGATAAAAGCTCTATTATATAAAAAAATAGAGATAATATGAAATAAATAAAATAAAACAATGAAAATATTTTTTTATAATAATCATAGTTATACAATAGTAAAACCAATGTAGTGACACGTATTAAGGTCAATACTCACTACGTACAATTCACTTACACTTACATGATTCTAAGTTACACATTCTCTAAAAAAACAATATTTACTTGTCAAAAGCATTGTATTGTAAGATTACATACACAGAGTTAGTATCAACAATTTATAGTACCTAAAACAGTACAATGTTGAAAACAGAAATTGTGTGTTTTAATTCTTCAGCTGTCAAGTTTTCTGCAATGCAGTCCAAGGAGGAAAAGAGAAGTGAGGAAACAGAAAAGAAGTATACAGTAGTTGAACTCTTGCAATCAAGTTCTATGTAGTTTCTACCCTGGAATGGAATGAGTGAGGACTGGTTTCAGCTCTGTTTTGAAAGCTGTTATTGTTCTAACATGGCAGAGACTGTATTCCATATTTTAAAGACACGGTTTGAATATAGTGAGTCACCTGAGCTATTATTGGATTTTGTTATGGTAAGCAGAGATTTGTTAGAAGATCACAGATCTGTTCTGGAGGAGTAGAGGTAAATTCGATTTGTTAGGCTTTGGCCTGAATCAGGTTTATACAGTAGTTTTGTGAATTATTATTATTTGAGAGTGACTGAGTATATAAGAGAGTTTGGGACAGTATGTTTTTTTTCTTTTTTTTTTTTTAGAACTAGGCAGTGGTGGGTTTTGTATGGCAGATATGTAGCAAATGTTGCTATTTTGTCATATCACTGTAGTAATTTATTAATTAAAGAAACGTTTAGATTGGCGAAGATAGGTGCCTCATAAAGGAGAGTAGGGAGCAGGCAGGCTGTAGTTACATTTATTCTGGCTGTTCCAGTGAGGAATGACTTAGCTTTATAGTGACTTCCTAACTTTGATGTGCCTTTTCATGGCCTATGAGATATGCTGATCGAATTTCATTTTGTTGTCTATTATTAATCCGAGCAATTTGGTATGATTACTTGATAAATTTTAGCATTGTTTTTGAGGTTATAGTGAACATGCTTTGTTGGACTCTATATTGTTTTGGGGTGAATAACATTAATGTTTTTGGGTGGGGTTGAGGAGTTGGGAGTTTTCTAACCAGTTTTCAACAGAAAGAGAAAGATAGCTAAGTTTGTTCTTGTAGGAATTTTAGAGATTCTGCTGTGCTGATAACAGCAGAGTCATCAGAGTATTGTACAATTGTAGCATACTACTATAGTAGAATACTAGACTATTAACCCAAGGAGCCTTTTTAAGCCTAGCCATTCTTCCCAGTAAAATGTGATAGGTTCTGGTTACCAAGTGTTTTGCAGGGGTATATATACTTGGGTAGGGTTGGCTGAGTATTTACAAGGTTCCTAAATTTGATAAGTTCTGGTTACCAGGTGTTTTGCGGGGGTATATATACTTGGGTATGGTTGGCTGAGTATTTACAAGGTTCCTTTCCCTGATAGAGACATAGGTGCCATAGCAAGGGTATATTTACAGTTCTCCATTCACTAATCTAAGTTTCACTTGAATAGGTGCAGAGATAAACTCCGTTTCTTAAGATGGGAAACCTGTTCCAATGAAAGGGAAGCCTCTGATACACATACTTGTCCCACCTATATGTCATATTTATGTTGCAGGCATGTTCTCATAATTTGGGGTGGTTTGACATTTCGCCTGGGTGTCACATAGTAGTAAGAAGTTTGCCCTAGAATAATTCATAAAAGTTCCAGCATTAGCCGGTGTCCTTGGTTTTACCTTTCCCTCAAAGGAGACAGCTGTATGGTTTGACCTGACCAGCAAATACATTACACTTGGGGGTGTGTAATGTTCTGCTGTGTTTGTGAGGACATGGTCAAGCATGTTTCACCCCCTACTGGGTGTGCAGACTAACTGGTCCAAGGTGTCTATAAAGTCCAGGAATTTTTGTGCCTGCATGTTATGGGTCAAGTATGATTTCTAGTTTATATTGGGGTACTTAAAATCACCCATGAATATGTGTTAGCCTGAATGGTGAGCATTTAAGTATGCATTATGGTTTTCCTGGGTCATAGAGGATTAGCTATAGATTGCAAGGAAATGGTAAAAAAGGTAATTTGGACATGGAGAAGCTCAAGCCCATCATACTAATGGACCAGCCTTGAGGTTTGTTTGTATTTAATGTAAAGAGAAACATCTCCAATTTTCTTAGTAGCTGATCCAAATATATGGAAGGCATTGTAGCTATGCACTGCCATGCATTCTCCACAGCTTTAAGCCATGTCTCAATAACTATACAGACATCTGCATTCTTCAGGGTAAGGAGAGCCTTCAGTGAGTGGAGATTATTGTTTTGACTCCTGGCATTGACCAGTAACATCTTCAGATTTTCCTAGGCTGGTCTAGCTATGCAAGTAAATTTATCAGGTTGGCAATGTCTAAAAAGGGCATTATGGGGGGGGTCATCAAGGTTTTGGCCAATTTTCAAAATCCAAGAGGAAAAATGTGAACACTATTCCCAACAAAGCAGCATTGTCTGCAGGTCATATCTGCACAGGCAGACAAATAATGCACCCCTTCAAATGAGACCATACTCTAAGCCAATTGTTAAAGTCAATTATTTTCTGTTCATATTGTGGCATCATCCTTGGAGATGGTAGAATGTTGCTCGTACCTGCCTGGGACACATATTCCAGAAGCTCTGTCATGTCTTTTGTCATGTGATACAGGGAGGTGTATCTCAGGCTGTTTACACCCACATAAAATAAGACTGTGTCATACTGGTACTTGTGGTTCAATGACCTAAGTAGCCCATAATTTGACAGATCCTGTCCCCTAATAGACAGCTGACACTTACTCTCTCCTTAGCCTGGTGAATGGCACATCTGTGTGTCTCACAATGGAGTTTCCTATGACCAAAATATAGGGTTGTGTGGCAGTATGTCTTATGGGCTTAGAAGCTGAAACACTGTAGGGTGTGGCTGCATGTGTTGTACTGTGTTGATTTTGTAGAATACTGTTGAGGTTGCTGAGAATGCTTTTTTGTTTGTACAATGTCTGGGATTAAATTTAAGCGTCTCAGCATATGTGGCTCTATGTGCCTGGTCTGTAGTATCTGAGGTGGGTGTAGTGTGTGTGTGTTACTAAGAACCTGTTTGTTAATTGTAAGTGCTTGTATTGACAGTCTTGTCTCTAGTGACATTATATAACAACATTTCTCACACACAGTATCAATTTATTTAATAATTAAGTGGTTATCATTAAATATGAGTCAATTGCTGTGTTGCCTCTGGATACCCATATCCACCAGGCTGGCTGCAGACATAGCAGGGAAGTTCATGTCTATGACTATGGAACTGTGGGAATGGTACAGAAATGTTTAATTGAATATTATGTGTAAGAATATTTATGGTGCCGTTTGTATGCAGTATTTTACTCCTTGAAGGCTGATGAGCTGATGCACTAGAGAATAAAATCATTTGTGGATATCTGGCCTGGTGTTTTTTTGTGCAACAATCTCCTTGTGTTTGGCTTTTTGTGTTGTGGTTGTATTTTATCCTTTATTTTTCAGCCCTATTGTACTTGCTAGTCATCTGTCTGCAGCGTAACTCTTAATGAATTATGAACAAATCTCAATAGATTCATTGACAAATCCAGAAATAATCAGGGACAGTTAGGACACTTTTAAAATATTAACACTATTTACTTGAGATATTAGCAGAATAAGAGAATGTGAATTAATATACATTTTCTGAAGTAAAAGAAGTCTATAACTCTAATTATTGCCATTATTTAAGTGTAATTCACCACCTTTTCTCCAAAAAAAATCATCCGTTTTAGAAGGGATTAAGAGAGACAGAGCTGAAATTTGAGTCAAAATAAGGTCATCCATGAAAAGCAATTACTGTTGACAGATATGGTGTGCAGATTCGTAGATCTGTTGTTTTTGTCAGTAAGATGGTGTCATTCCTTTCTGGCATTACGCTAGTTCTTTCTACCAGCATAACTTGGGGAACATGGCCTGGTTTTCTTCTCGATGCTGAGATATGGAGCACACCTCTATCAATACATTTAAGTATTTTAAAGATTTATTTTATGTTATTTTTTTTCAATTCCATTGTTTATTTTTATGTTTATTCCACTGGTCTGTTTGGTTGCTCATTTGAAATTCTTGTATGGTTCTTAACCCATTGTAATGCTTTATTTTTATTTGCTATTACTCTATAATTAAAATGCTTCTATAGTGCAAATATCTTAGATTCATTTTGCGTCAGACATGCACATTTTCACTTTTCCTCTCCAGGTCAGATATGCAATATATAAAATACATACAAAATATTTTTATAGCCTAAATCATAAAGTCTTCATTTATTTGTCTCTGAATGTGATGTTTTCCAGCACTTCAAATGTTAATGCAGAAAAAAGACAAAAAGGAAAGTATAAGGATTGTGACTTGGCCCTCAGGACTTCAGCCAGCGCACAAGTGGCCCATCACCTCTGTGCTTAATAGTACAGACAATTGCACTCTATAACTGAATCATACTAGAAAATGTCAGACTGTCTCAGAGATATAACCTTGTACTGATAGTCACCAACATAGTCATTATAATGTATGCAGAGTTACATTATACTCACTTTATATTAGGTATGTAAATTTGACTTCTTAGGGTGTATAAATTCAGCTCATATCCAGAATATACTTTACTGTGTCATCACTACATAATAAGTAAAAAAAAAACTGTATCTTTCCTGCAAGGGTTTGATTTGTTTCAGTTGTAATATGTTATTACTCAAACTATTTGATCTGAAGCAGCAAAAGTGGTGAGGTCAAAGTCAGCACTGAGCTGAACCGAGGGAAGAACTGTCATAGACACATTTTGTTCCTGAACAGCATGGGCCAGATTCCAAACGATTTGTGGAACTCATTGGAGTGCGCTGAGTTCAGCACAAGATTTGTGGGAAGGTTGGTAATATACTAATGCATCTCAGTACAAGAATACTACCTCAGTGTACTGCAACTAGAAAAGGCAGGCAACAATGGCAGTACAATGTCATACATAACCTGAAATGGCATGCCCAACAAGAAATGTCCATAAGTAGATATGGTCCCATTAGCAAAGCATGTGTACAACATGTACACAAAACCAACAGTACCTGTTCCCAGTATGAGATAAAGGAATGACAGAACATAAAGGAGCGTCAACAATACCCTCAACATAGTAACAATATTCGCACTACTGCAGATTCTGTAGTAAAATGCAATTAAAAGGGAAATATTATAGCAATAACCCACGCCTGGGTGTGGGTAATGCTAAATTTACCCACGGTTGGTGTGGTTTGGTCCTGAGGGCGAAGCCCGAGGGACCATACAAAGCCAACCGTGGGTAAATTTAGCATTACCCACACCCAGAAGTGGTTATTGCTATTATATGACATTATTTAAGAAAAGAAACTATTACTTTTCTTAAATAATGGCATAGTATAATGCCTGTTTACTGCCCTTCCGCAGATGTCTGGCATCCGCGGCAGTTCTGATGTACTGCGCGCCTGCGCAGTACATCAGAGCTGTGGGCAAAAGCAACGGAGAAAGCAAGATCTCCGTTGCTTTTTTTTTAGTGTCTCGCTATGTTAAATGAGTTTAACATAGCGAGACAGTTTTAAAATAAGCACCGTTGCTTATTTTAAAGCTGTCTCGCTATGTTAAACCCATTTAACATAGCGAGACAGTGTTTTAAAAAAACGAGTTATACTAATGGAAAAAAGTCCGGGCGACCGGACCTTTTTCCATTAGTATAACTCGATTTACAACGGGCACGCTGGCCAATCAGCGTGCACGTTTTGGGGGGATCATGCTATAATTCCACATATATACTTGTGGAACCCATTGTAATCCACAAAAAATACATAAAAAATATTAATTCCATCAAAGTGACATACATGGCCACATTGCCAGCATTAACTGTATCTAACAAAAGTAGAGTGTGGGATATGTGTAGGGAAGACAAGTAAAGCACACACCCTAGGAAAGAGTGCGATAGAAAAGTATATGGAGGTTGAGGACCACGAAAATAGCCACACAAGAGGAATGAGTGAATAGGAAGGTCAGAGGGAGATCCAAAGGCGCATGAGTATTTTTTTTTTTTTTTGGTGGGAATAAGCCACTTTTTTTCATTTTTTAGAGAAAAGAAGAATTGGAAAAGTCTTGGTAAATGAATGAGGGAAAAGGGTCGGTAAAAACATGCAACAAACTACATTGCAGGACATAATAAGGTAAGTAATAAACAAAAGGGCAGGCAAGGTACACAGGCAGCACACATACAGACTGCACAACAGGTGTCAAGGGAAGTGAATGAGCCTAGTAAGGATGCAAACCAGCCAGATTACACCACAATAATGCATTATGTACCAATGCACAAAGTAGTGCTCTGATGTCAAAAACTGAGGGATAGTCATACAAAAAGGAATAGCACTGACTGTAAGCATGTGAGAGGCAGAACTAACTGGGAAAAGTTGACACTGCAAAACACTGCAAACAGCAAGCAGCACCACTCAGTAGGCTGTCAGCAGTGCAAGTACTGTATAACCCACTCACCAGCAAGGCAGACCATATCAACAAATGGATACATAGGATCACAAAAGTGGAACCTAGAATAGACACCTCAGTGCTGCAGTCAAGAGGTAAACATCTATGCACAAAGCCAAGCAACACTACTGCAGCAAATGCAACAAGTGTCTGTGTAATGGCCAAATAAGAAGAATAGTTGCACATTTGCTCAGGAGATCTGTGAAGCTGTTGTCACAGGGGCATTACATGCCAGGGACAACACAGATGGTGGTCAGGTATGCAATGGGGTTATGTATCATGCAGGCATAACATACAACTGGAACATCCTCAAACAATGGCATGTAGTGATATGTGTCATGCAAGAATGATTTTTGTGATATGCATACATTGGACAACATCAAAGAAGCATAACAGATGGACAACATCAAGGGTGTTCAGTACCAGATGTGCAGGAATTATGGCAAGAATCATGAGAACACATCACATAAGCCCAGGTAACACACAGCAGGTGGATGCCTCACAATTACCACCAAAGTGTGTGGTGGTGAATCATACCAGAGTGACAGCCTATCATGATAGCCAAGTGTCCTACCAGCACATTACACTTACAGGCCAATGATGCTACAGTAAACAAAGGTGCACATGTGCTTATACACATTATTGTACACATATGACATGCAGATGCTCACTGCATAGCCAAAGGCTTTAAATGGAACATAATTTGATCACATTATGATCCACAGTAATAACGAATAACCTGTTAGAAAAATGTTTCGCAGAAAGACATAGGAGAGGCATGTCAGAGTCAAAACATCACACATTTGTGTGTCCACAACACACCACAAAGTGCAAATGCTGTATAAAAGAGCTTCAACATGCATGCATCAAAGTGAAGAGGTCTGAAATATGTGCAATATGTACACATGACAAGATTTAAGATGTCTGTGTGCATCTGGCACAAACAACACAGCTGTGTACATCACAAAACCTGCACATAGCATAGGTACATACAAACCTATGACAGCAGTTGGCACACTAAGAAAAACGTATCTAATTGTAAAAAGCAACTTTGTATGACTGGAAAAATATCAGTCTGGTGTACACACCTGTAACACATCACAAGCTCCATGGAGGAAATTATAAAATAACAGCCATGTGACACACTGCGGACATGCTAAGCAGAATATGCAGTACAGACGAATGCAAATATTTGTTACTGGTACCAAAGATGTACACATAGTATACCATATCTCTCAGCTGTCCAGATTTTCACAAAATGTCCAAATTTTTGCCTCATATTTTTGGTCTATTTGTCATAAAATGGTGGTTTTCTGGCAAATCATTGTAGACTGAAGTCAGAATATAATGGTAGAGATTTGAGTTTCAGATTTCATATCCTTCAGAAAATTCATGCTAATGCAAAATCTGTTATTCTATCAGCTTTCTTAGTTTGTAAGAGTGTCTTTGTCCACATTTTTTTGCTCTAAGAAGTTTAGAGGCATGTAGCATACAGAATAAGAAAAAGACACAAGGCAATGGTCTTGCACCATAAAAATGAGGCTGAGCAGGACTTTGTCACAGTGCAAGTACCACAATATATGATTCAGTACCAACATGACACAAAAATTACTCTGCATGACATATGAACCTATATACTGTCTCAATGCACAGATACCAAGATACCCACAGGTGCATGGGCTAAGTATATGTGCCAAACATACATTTGTATTGAGCACTGCATCAGATACAAAGGCCAAATGCACAGTAGTCACATGGGCATAGTTCATATGGGAGTGGGTTACACACCATTGTTTAAATTAGTAATGCCTATCAGCTGTAGAAAATACTGTACAAACAGCCACAATGTCAGCATGTCACAAAATACAAATTCAAAGTGAGCAATGATGTCACCCATTTGTAGATTTCATCACAGAAGAATGGCATATGGGGAATATGAGTGGTGTTAGTGATTGTAGCAGACCACACATGCCATACACCATCACCTGTAGATGTAGTCACATGAACACTGCTAATGTTACAGCTTTGTGGACAATGGAGGACTGCAATATGTAGTGCTCCTAACTGTGACATACAGTGGCTAATATTTACATATGTGAAACATAATGGGTGACAGTAAGTAGATTTGACAGGCCACATGCAGAGTTAAGGTCTAAATGAGCCATCAGTCTGTAATAATGTCAGCATAAATGTTAGTAGTGCATGTTTCCAGTCTATAATACTGTCAGCATAAATGACAGCAACATATGCCCCTGAAACAGAATGGTTACAATGGAATTAGCAGGTATAAAAATGCAATGTAATGCAGAAAGCCAGAATGTGCAGTGTGCATCACAAAGTACATAGTGAACGCATGACCTCAATATAAGTAAAGCTGCACAAATATGTTCACATAAGTGAAGCAATCCTTAATTACAGAAACACCATGCTGGCAGCATGACATGAATGGAATATGCAGACAATACTTACAGTACAAAGTTTCCACCTTGATCAGGTTAACATCATGTAAGATCTCCTGTGCAATCTCATAGAAGGAATCGCACATAGCCTACACCATGTCCTGAAAGAATGCACCCATCGGGTCCCACATCTGCATCTGGAACACAACATTGACCTCATTACAGATCTTATCCCTCAGGTCCTCTGACAGAGGTGGTGGAAGCCGTTGCCATCACTCTTCTGGAACAATGGTCCCAGATGGTCCTAGTCCATCGTCATTATCATCATCATCCAAATATTCTCTCTGGTTCTTGGAATCTGCTGGTAGAGGTAGAGCTTTGTCTATGGATGGGTGGAGTGGCTCAGGTCCTGGACTCTGTAACATGACAGTAACAAAAATCACTCACATTGTACTAACACACTGTAGCACTACCTAATAATATCACAATATATGCACCAGGTTATACATGTGTGTAGTATGTAATTTCCCATGCTTGGGTCATGTATTTATTCATAGGTTCATAGGTGTTTACTATGCTAACAACCACAAGAGCCTTTTTAAGCATAGCCATGCATCCCAAATCTCTGACAAGTTCTGGTACCCTTGATAAGTGTAAGCAGGTGCTTGGAAGATTAACCATTTACAGGCTACCTGTGTCCATTAGACATGTAGGTGCCAAACCAGGGATGAATTTCCTGTTACTCATTCAATTATCCAAGTTACACTTGAGTTGGGTTAGGGAGGAACGTTGCTTCACATGGATGGGGAGTCTGATCCAGAGACATGGTAGTCTCTCCGATACATATCTGTCTCTCCAGCAGATCCTATTTATATCACAGGCAAGATTTAAGTCTTTAGAACAGGTAATTCTAGTGCTGTTTGTTTTGTGGATATGCAGGAGGTCCATTAGACTGGGGTCTGACAATGCCCTGTATGCCAGGCATAGATCTCTCCTTAACAGCCTGTAGGAGACAGAATACAGGGATAGGGCCTTGAGGTGGTCTGCACAGAACATATTACCTACACCCTGTATTCTTTTAGTGAGGAATCTTTTTGGACATTACAATTCTTAGATATGCCTGGTTAGATCCATATCAAAGGGGACACTGTACTTAATGATAGGTCTGAAGAATTCTGAATACAGTGGAACAATAACTTCTTTGGACCTAGATGCCATACCTTTGTTTATAAGCTGCACAACATAGAATGACTTCCTTACTACTGTAGACATGTGATGGTCAAAGGCTAGATTACTGTCTATGTGTGTCCCTACGTCCCTGACTACTGGGTTAACTCTAAGGGGTATGTTGTCAACATGATAGCTACCAGGGGTGGATGACTTCCCAAAGTATACTATTATGCATTTCTTGGCATTTAGTTTTAATCCATAGCTATGACACCACTTGTATGTCTCTGTCAGCCCCTCCTGGAGAATATTTGTGTCAGTATGAGATTCAGTGACAGCTCCTAATTTGCAATCATCTGCAAACTTAGTCAGCCAGAGGTCATTGACATTAGTCTTGGCTTCAGAGAAGTAAATGACAAAAGGTGACATCCCATCTCTAGTTGTGATGTAACAATGTGAAGTATATGTAGCCCCAGCACAATACATATTTTACTGTTCTGTTCATTAAAGTGATAATGGCAACACATGTGCAAGACTGATGTGCCAGCAGTAACGCAGACATCAGTGGTCAGGAATAGGTCATCAAAGAGCAGATGAGGGAATAACATACATGATGCGCTGCAGCTGAAAGGGTACTTTCTGACGCCCATTCACTACTATGTGTGCTACCATGCATATTGGATGTTTAACAGGACATAGCAATGAGAAATCATACAACATGTCAACAAATCACCTACAGTGGCCTGCACACATCTACACACAACAAGACAGTATGAGTTTCAGTTTATCTTAGCATCTTCAATAATGGTATACACAATTGTTATCACATGTGCATAATCAATACTCAGAAAAGGTGTCAACCCAGGTATGCAAGCATTAAAGAACAATGTCAGCTGCCTAATGTGATTTATATAATGAAATGCCACATGCACACACATCAGTATAATCACACATCTAATGTGTATTGAACATGCCCAATGATGTTCATATGCATTATGTTAATGTAAATCTAAAATTATCACACCATATGAATGAGAAACACAGTGAAATTATAAGGGGGGTTGGCACACTCTCAACATTAATGGCATGAAATAAGGGCATGTGCATTACTAACTCCCATTCAAGGAGTACATGGATGACATCTTTGCAAATGTATAACACTACTGAGTGACTGTACCATGCAAAATAGAAAATGATTTTTCAATGACATTACAGTCCAAAACATTCTGTAGGACTGCATGACTAATAACAGGGCAACATGTGCATGTTGCTCAGTGTAAAGATGACATACATCTGCACAACACACACAGGACTGCTACCCAAAGAAGGAAAACATTACCATAACATATATAGAATATGAAACCATACTGTATAAATTGTGAGGCACACAGTAGAAAAAGTAGCAATGACCAAACCATACACTGTCACTTGAATGACACACTTCCCAGATAACTTACAGTGTTGACACTACAATATCATAGAATAATGTGACAGTGACATGTAAAGCACATGGAAAAGTCCCAACCTTGGATGTATGCTAGTAAGCAAACCTCCACATTTGAATATAGCATGGGAATAAAGTGATGTGTATGCGAACAGTGAAACAATGCATTAGTGGTAATTTAAATCCCAAAGGCATCTTAAAAATCACTTTGAGACTAAAATATAGTGGTCAGAGCCTTACACATTTGTCTGACAATATACACCATAACCATGCTCAGCTATGCTTAGTTATGTACATATAGTCGATCATACATAACATATATAAATACATTTTGTTGAAAACTCAGCAGGCTATGATATTACCTATCAACCAATACATGCAGGTTGCACACTACATATGTATTTGTCCACTCATTTCAGATTTTATAGGGCAGACAGCAGTGCATGGACACACACATCAGAAGTGCACCTCGATCCAGTATCTGCAAACACACATGAAAAACTGATAAGTGGCATAGCACACATACAGTTGTACCTAAATCTGCACATCAGAATAGCAGAAATCAACCACAACACAGTCATTTATCTTTTCCAACAAGTCTGACAAGGTGAGATGACAGACACCCATCCAACAGCTGAAAAGACAATTGTAAGATATATATATATATATATATATATATATATATATATATATATATATATATATATATACTGTTTATATTTTATCTTGATTTGTTTGTTTGCTTCTTTCAGCTTTTCCCGGTTAGGGGTCGCCACAGCGGAACTCCAGTCCGCTAATGATTGGCAGTAGATTTTGACGTGCTGGCTTGCCGGGCCTAACGCACAACCTTCAATGAAGGAACGCCCATTTATGCATGTCGCCACACAGAAGACACTCTAACTGAGAATTGAACGGGCAACGTCTAACTGTGAGGCGACAACGCTACCGCAGCACCACCTTCTTGATAAACCAGTAATATTGCCAGCAACTAAAGACACTACTGATGGCAGCAAATACCAAACCATAAATACACAGCTTGCAATAAAAGCACAGATAACATGCAGAGAGAAGTACATAACAACTGACTATAATTTTGGTTGTGTCAG